>NW_020271094.1:0-24863 GCF_002803265.2 Melanaphis sacchari | reverse complement strand
AAACTGGTCCGCCGCCCGGTATGTTCTCTTTTGAAATGTAGTATAGTATATTCTTGTACAGAAACATCAACGGTAGCTTGTAGATATTATAATTTGATATCTAATGAATACAGTTGGACGATAATCGATAGCTATAAATAATAATTAATTATCAATGTTATTATTAACCTACCAATAACATAAACAAATTTTCTAAAAATAAACATATGCCCTATGGATTTTTTTCTATTTATGTAGTAGGTATGCGAGCGTATACGTGCGTTAGCACGCCATAAAACGCGCGTTCACCATTCAGATGGCTGCGTGTCACGCGCGTTGTACGAGAGGGTTCTAGTCAAAAGCTATATTAAAAAAGATATTTAGTACAGTTCAGACCGTCTTCGAGAATGAATGTGATAGATGCAGTGTGTTTGTGGGCCATCCACCGAAGGATGAGGAGACGCAGACAAATGAGGAAAAGAAAATATTGGGTTCATCCTATTTTAAAAACAAGGCTTTCTCATAGTCTTTATGTCACATTATATCCTAAACTTAGAGAACACGAGGAAAAATTTTTCAATTACATTAGAATGTCCATTAAATCATTCGATGACCTATTGGAGATAATTAAATACTCCTTAGAAGCTGATGAAAATGCAATAAGATATTGAATTTCACCACAAGAAAAACTAATCGTTAGATTAAGGTAAGTCTGTCTAAATTTTATTAAACTTTTATTTACTGAAAAATATTACAAAATTATAACAAAATAAAAAATCAACCTTTAAACTTAACAAATATTTGTTGAACTACTTAATAAATTATAAAACAAAATTACATTCAATATTAAAACAAAATAAAAAATCAACCTGTAGACTTTAAAAACATTAAAAAACAGTACAAAAGAATCACCTAATATATTAGGTAAATCATTTTTATCCAAATAACTCAAGGTCTGACGACTCTTGAGAAATCTCACTATTAGTAGATAAAGGTGAAGGATATTCCATATTTTCGTTAAATTGAGTGTACATTTGATTATGACGAAGCGTATCGTATGGAATAGTTGTATAATTTGGACGATCATATTGTGGGTATGCATATCGTTGCATATTTTGTTGGCTGTACGATGTGGATACGTGGTTGGATTTAGAGATGTCTGTACTTGAAGGTTGAGGATGAGTTTGTATTGACTGATTTTTTAAAAGTAGGTTGTAAATTTCGATTTTAGTTTTTAAACGCATTGCATCTGGTACTTTTTTAATTTCTTTGTATAAAGATAAACAAAATAATTTATCTTCGTCATCCTCTTTTTTTTCTATAGTATTCCTGTGATTTAAACTTTTTTCTATTATGTTGGCAAAGTGCTCATCAGCAGGATGAAGTTTTATTTTTTTTCGTTTCTGAAGAGGACTTTTGAACGTACCTTCTTCATTTGAAACTCTGGAACTATCTTCCTCGATCGAATTTTCAGTCGATGATTCTAAATTTTCATCATCGCCAACATCTGTAGTTTCAAAATTGCTCTCCGTAGAATTTTTTTTTTATGGTTGGCTATAGAAATTGCAAACTTTTATAATATAAATATGACGACTTCACTGCTCCCGATCCAGACTTAACTTGTTTCATTTTTTTTACTTCCTTAACATATGCATCTCGAATACCCTTCCATCTCTTTTGTAATTCTAATCCTGAAACAAAAAATCGGATTGTAAACTGTGCCCATGCATTTTTATGCATTAAAATGTATCCAAAATATCTCATATAATATTTAGCCAAAGTTAAAAAAGGTAATCGTATAGTCTACATATAAAAAATAATCATAAATTATTTTTTTATTTTATATTTCAGATACTTGTCAACAGATTGCTCAATAACCGATTTACACTATAGTTACAAAATTGGAGTATCTACTATGAGTGGCATAATACGCCAGGTATGCCAAATCATATGGATTAAATTAAAAAATACTGTAATGAATGAACCTAACAAACCGAAATGGTTAGAAATTTCAACAGGATTTGAAAAACGTGCAAATTTCCCAAACTGTATTGGAGCGTTAGGTAAGGCTAATTGATAACTATTGATAAAAAAAAAACCTTTAATTTATAAAAACAATATTTTTTAAATAAATTTATGATTTTTCATTTATTTATATAAATAATTATATTAAAAAAAAATATTTTTAATTTTAACTAGTTAATGCCCAGTCTTGTAAATAATATGCAAAATTACTATTGATTATTAAAAATATGATTTACAAATGAGAAGCATATACGAATTACTCAACCACCGGATTCCGGTTAAATTTATTACAATTACAAGAACTTTTTCTCTCTTGTTTTGATGGCATTGTGTGATTCAAACTATTGTTTTGTATGGGTCGACATTGGAGGTTATGGTAAAGATAGTTGACTCAGGGTTATATAAAGAATCTACGTTATATAATAAATTAACTGAAAAGAAATTAGACATTCCTAATAATTGATAATGAAAATACAAAAGTCCCATACGTAATAGTAGCTGACGAAGCATTTGGTATGACAGAAAATTTAATGAGACCTTATGGTGGCAAAATGTTATCCTATAAAAAAAAAATTTTAATTATCGGTTAACGTTGGCACGTCGATATGTAGAATGCACATTTGGGATTATGTGTAGTAAGTGGCGAATATTACATAGACCGCTAGATGTACATATTGACTTTGCTGAAACTATTGTAAAAGCCATATGTGCTTTACATAACTATGTTAGAGTGAGAGATGGTTTTAATTATGAAGATACACTATACACACCACCATTATCAAATCTTAGTTCAACCTATACTGGCCGTCATGTACGTGATGCTGATAAGATTCGAAACAAATTTACCAACTACTTTACAAATGAAGGGAAATTAGAGTGGCAAGACAAAATGATTTGAATAATTTTATTCTTTTGTAAACTTTAAAATAAATATAATAAAAGATTAATTACCTAAATTTTTCTTTTATTCTTCTGAATCCTCAGGACCACCAAAGACAAGCACCAACTCTCCCCAACTTCTTCTCTTTATGGTTCGGTTTGAGTACTCATGCGTTGTCATGTCCCATATGGCAGGCCTTTTTTCTACTTCGTTAATTAACGTATCTATTTCGATTTCCATATTTAAAAAAATACTAGTTTTTATGATCAAAATTCGATCGTTCGTATCGAAACGCGCGTATCAACTGAACGGTCCGATAATGATACATGGAATTTCAATCCACGGAGTCACGTGCGTGGTCGCGCGGAAATAGAAACTTGCGTCGTTATCGCGATCGACGCGTGTATACGCCCGTAAACACGCGCCATGTGAACGATGTACAGGAACACTGATTATCTAAATACGCACGTCTGTCTAACGCGCGTATACGCGCGTCCATGTGAACCTAGACTTATTGTGCAATTACTTATTATAAAAAATATTTTAATTATTTTATGTGTTATTAATTTATTATATTATTTATATACAATTATATAATATTATAAACGTATACTGAAAAATGGAAGTCGAAACTGACTTACTTATTAGTGAAGTAGAAAAGAGGCCGGCCATTTGGGACATGACGTCAAGTGAATATTCGAACAGAACTCTAAAAAGGAAAGTTTGGGTAGAATTAGTTCTCGTATTTAGTCATGTTGAAGATACGAAAGACGAAAAAAAAAATTTGGTTAAGTAAAAATTAATTTTAAAATGTATTTTTGATTTTATTTTTTTACTACTTAATAAATTACAAAACTTTTTAAATCATGTTGTGTCTTGCCACTCTAATTTCCCTTCATTTATAAAGTAAGAGGTAAATTTTTTTCGAATTACATCTGCATCTTTTATAGCCCGTCCGGCGTGTGATGGATTTAGGTCTGTCAATGGTGCTGTATAAAGTGTATCCTCGTACTTGAAGCCGTCTCTTAACCTGACATAATTATGCAATACACAAATCGCTTTAACAATGTTTTCAAAAAAATCAATTTTTACATCGAGTGGTCGGTGTAATATTCGCCACTTATTGCACATAATTCCGAATGTGCATTCCACAAAACGGCGTGCTAAAGTTAAACGATAGTTGAATATCTTTTTTTCATATGATAACATTTTACCTCCATAAGGCCTCATCAAATTTTCCGACATACCAAATGCTTCATCAGCCACTATTACATATGGAATTCTAATATATCCATTGTCGGTTATAGGTCCGGGATCAGGAATATTTAACTTTTTTTCGGTTAGTTTTTTATACAAAGTAGATTCTTTATAAATTCCCGAGTCACTATCTTTACCAAAGCCTCCAATATCAATACATATGAAGCAATAGTTTGAGTCACATAAAGCCATCAAAACCAGAGAAAAATAATGTTTGTGATTATAATAAATAGAACCGGTATCAGGAGGTTGGTTTATTCTAATATGCTTTCCATCTAAAGCTCCGATACAGCTTGGAAATTTTGCATGTTTTTTAAATTCATTTGATATATCTATCCATTTCTGATTGTTAGGCTCCTTTATTACAATATTCTTCAGTTTTGTCCATATTACATGGCATACCTGGCATATTATTCCTGTCAGCGTAGATATTCCAATTCTATAATTGTAATGTAACTCAGTTATTGAGCAGCATGTTGACAAGTACCTACGAAATCAAAATAAAAGAATTTATTGCATTAATAATATTATTTTGTATTGTTAGGTAAAATAAAAAAATAAAATATTTAATGAATTTTAATTTTAATTTGTTTTAATTGTACATATTTTTCATAACACGCCATGATAGTATCATGCGATGCATCAGTGATGTGAATTTTACGAAAACAAAACTTTTACATACAAAATTATAAAATTCAGGAAACCCCCAACATTATTAATATTTTTCGTTTTAGGATTAGAATTACAGAAGAAGTGGAAAAGTCTTCGAGATGGCTACGTCAGGGAACTAAAAAAAAATAAAAAATGTGAAATCTGGATCGGCAGCTCCCGTAAAGTCATCGTACTTATTTTTTAGGAGGTGTTATGGGCTACGAGATATACTAATAATATAAATATATCATAATATAATGTTTATGAGCTACGAGATATGCTAATATATAATATAATGTGTAATATTGCTATAGGTCATAGGCGTGCGCACGGGGCAGCAGAGGCAGCATATGCTGCCCCTGGACTTTATTTGGGGCTACTGGGGCCGGCAAATATTAAATAATGGGTCTCGGTAAAATTATATTTCCACAAATGATTTTTTTTTTTTTTGGTCGAGTATAGATATGAATATTTTATGATATAGAATTTATCAGTATAAAACTAATAGACTAGACCTGTCTACTATAAAAAGAAATAGCCATGATTTTTAATCGTAAATATTATTATCATATTTTATGGTCAACAAATCTAAAAATAAACTAGGTTTTTAACGTTATCGTAATATCGTACACTAATATGCCATGACGATGCTGGCCCGCCACAACATTAATGATAGACGATATTAAATAGCGATTAGCAATTACGTAATTGGACTATTGGAGTTGCACTCGCACATCTTAATATTTTTCGACGTGCGTCGTGCTCATTGCTCAATACCTACAATTGTCCTACATTATTATATGACTATAATAGTAGTAACTAGTAAGTTGTAACATTACTGTTGTGTCATGTCCGGTAAACGAAAGGGCGGGGCTGAAAAAGCCCGTGAAAAGAAAAGATTGTTGCTTTTGAATGCGAGCGATAAATGTTATAAGTTAAAGGACATGTTTTCAAAAAATTCAAAACTTTCAAATACGCCAAGTACATTGAAATCTGACACCAATGCTGTTGGGCAATCCAATGATAGAATCGGTAAGTTTTATCCACTGACTTATTAAAATTATAGGTCAATAGTTTTATTATAAGTATTTAACTCTATCATAGTATAATTAAATATTTTTATTTATTTATATTTTATGGTTTTAGTTTTAAATGAAATAAAAGATCTTGTTACAGTCGAAAAAATCTATTCAAGTTTATCAAATGATATGTTTGGTAAGTTTAGGGTGACCAGACGTCCTCTTTTACGAGGATTTGTCCTCTTTTTATGAGTGTCCTCGTTTGTCCGTGCTCTTTTAAATAAAAAGTCAAAATGTCCTCTTTTTTAAACGTAATCTGTATTCAGTGGTAAAATGCATTTTAAACAATCTTATATTTCCAAAAAATAATTTATAGAATTGGTGATAACATGAGTAATGCACACGATTATAGATAATATTTTGATTATGGCTTGTTATGGCTGTAGTCCAGGACCTGTAGATAGTAATATATTGTGGTGATGGATGATAAGATATTGTGATAAGATTTAGAAGAACTTTTCTATTATTATTATTATTATTAATATTACTATCACAGTATAGTTATTTTTAGAACTAACAATGGAATAAGATTATAAGAATATTATATTATGCTATAAAATATAAAAACTCCGGCGTAGGGAAAGTGGCGCTCCCATCGCCCAGTGTACACCCAGTACACTGCAGTAGCCGTACCCTGACCTTAAGTGGTTGGGGTAGTCTGGTCCTCCAGGTTGGGGGTTGAGCGCAGGGCTAACAACCCTGCCTCGTAAAAATGCTTTGTTCAGGATCCTAAGAACAAGCCTCGGACTAGATTTAATGGAAAAAGACATGGAAACGGAAACACGGAACTTACTTTTGGAACTTGGAACGTACGAACTCTTTACAAACCCGGTGCTGCACAAAGTATGATTAAGGAAGTAGAAAAATATGGTCTAGGAATAGTAGCTCTGCAGGAAATAAGATGGAAGGTAGCAGGAAGTATAGACATGGGCAATATGACAATCCTTTTCGGGGGGTGTGATGAAAGAGGACAATATGGAGTTGGTTTTGCGGTGCGTAAAAATATAGTACCAACGATAAAAGATTTTAGAATAATTAACCCAAGACTGGCGTTGTTAAAAATAGAGACTAAATGGTTCGATATCGTATTCATTAACGGACATGCACCCACAGAGGACAAATCACAACAAGAAAAAGAAGATTTTTATACTGAGATAGAACAACTACTAGAAGGGATTAGTAATAGCAAAATAAAAATTGTACTAGGAGACATGAACGCCAAAATAGGGAAAGAGAGATCATATAGACCAACTATTGGTACCCACAGTTTACACGACATGACTAATGACAATAGCACAAAACTTGTGGATATGGCCATAGGGAAAGGTCTTAAAGTCAAGAGTACAATGTTCCCGCATAAGAACATACATAAAGGGACGTGGGTGTCACCTGATGGTAGGCACGTAAACCAAATAGATCATATATTAATAAATGAGAGATTTGCCAATAACATAACGGATGTAAGAACATACAGAGGAGCTGACTGCGATTCAGACCATTTCCTAGTGGCTAGTAACCTTAGGGTTAAGCTAAAAACAATGAGTAGGAATATAAAATCGGAAATTATCAGGTATGATGTAGAGAAACTCAGGGATAGTAGGAAAGCTAGAGAATTTCAAGAGAATATACAAAAAATGGCGCGAGAATTAAACTCAAACCCCGAAACAGTAGATGAGCAATGGAAAATAATTAAACATACCCTTGGAAAGGTGTCGGAGAAAGTTTTAGGGAAAGCTCATAGAACGAAGAAACCCTGGTTTAACGCTATCTGCCAAGAAGCCCTGGAAAGAAGGAAAATAGCAAGAGAAAGATGGCTAAATGATACTAACAATCAGGAGGAAGAAAGAATCTTTAGAGTTAAAAGGAAAGAAGTACATAACATTTTGAGGTGTGAAAAGAGAAAGTATGTTCAAAATTTAATGAGGGAGGCAGAACAGGATTATAGGTCACACAATACACGGCAGCTATATCACAAGGTAAATAGTTTTTAAGGCGGATATAGAAGACAAGAAATATTTCTGAAAAAGGACGATGGAAGCCTAGTGACGGAGCAGGAAAATATAATGGAGAAATGGGCAGAGTATTTCGAAAAGCTACTCAATTGTGAAGCACCAGTTGATAAATTTACATATGGACACAACGAACCCAATGATGATCCCTGCCCACCCCCATCAAAGGAAGAAATCGAACAACAGATCAAAAGGCTCAAAAATCACAAGTCACCCGGGGAAGATGACCTTCAAGGGGAAATTTTAAAGCATGCGGACAGCTCCATGATAGAAAGTATATACTTGTTGATAAAAGAAGTGTGGGAGACGGAAATTTTACCGAAAGACTGGGGAGTAGCATACATATGCCCAATACACAAAAAAGGCGATAAGCAAGTCTGTAGTAATTACAGAGGAATAGCATTGCTAGATACAACATATAAGGTATTATCATATTGCATCCTGGATAGAATCAAACCTTTGGCCGAACAAGTGGTGGGGGACTATCAATGTGGATTCAGGCAAAATAGGTCAACGACAGATCAGATATTTATAATCAGGCAGTTATTCCAGAAAAGCTGGGAATATAATAAGGAACTCCATGTTATCTTCGTTGATTTTCAAAAGGCGTATGACAGAATAGATAGAACTAGCATAACCGAAATTCTGAAACATTTTCATTTCCCAAGGAAAATAGTACAATTAGTGGAAGCTAGTATAAGACAAACTAAAGTCAAAGTCAAAGTAGGAAACGCGACATCGAGGATGGTAGAGGTAAGAACCGGACTTAGACAGGGGGATGCCTTGTCGCCAGTACTTTTTAATTTAGTATTAGAGAAGGTGGTCCGAGAAATAAATATTGGAAGAGATGAAGGAGTAAGAATGGATAGAACTTGCTTCAGTCTGCTCGCCTATGCAGACGATATAATCTTGCTAGGAGAAGACGAACAAAAAGTGGGAGGTTTATGCGGCAGGTTAATAGAATCGGCAAAGAAGGTAGGGCTACATCTCAACATAGAGAAAACGCAGTACATGAAAGTTAGTAGGGAACTAGATAACCTTCAGGAAACCGAAACCATAACAGTTGGCCAGTACGAGTTCAAAAGAGTAGAAGATTTTAAATACCTGGGCACGTTTTTAACGCAGAAGAATGAATGTCAAATTGAAATTCAACAAAGAATAAAAATGGGAAATAAATGCTTCTATGCACTAGGCAAACTACTAAGCTCGAAAGTCATGTCAAAAGAGGTTAAAACTCAGCTGTATTTGACAATCATACGACCAATAGTCATGTATGGTTCACAATGTTGGACGTTACGAAAGACTGAGGAGGAAAGATTAGCAGTTTTTGAGAGGAAGGTACTTCGTAAAATATATGGACCTATATATGATCAAGAGCTTCAAGGATGGAGAAAAAGACATAATCAAGAACTGACGGAGCTTTTCAATAGACCAAATATTATGAACGAGATCAAACGGAGTAAGTTGGAATGGGCAGGACACGCAGTTAGGAAGCAAGATTCAATGGTTCAAAGGGTACTCCTAGAAAACCCAAAGAGAAAAAGACCACTGGGTAGACCAAGGCTACGCTGGGAAGATGGAATAAAAAAAGATTTCCTAAGTGCTGGCGGAGCGGAATATGATCACAGGGACTGGAAGGAAGTAGCGGAGAATAGAGAAGAGTGGGAAAGGATTTGTTCTATGGCAAGATGGTCTCAAAGGCCTTAAAAAAAAAAAAAAAAAAAAATATAAAAACATTTAAACCAATTGACTTTCCTAGACAATGATAAGACCAAAACAAGATAATTAATAAATATTTATTAATCAAGACTTAAAAAAAATAGCTAATAGTTAATACAATAATACCTATATAGTCATTAGTGTTTTTAAAAATGCCTAAGAGAAAATGTGTCTTCAATGATCGACTGAAGGAATCATTTAAAAGTTTTGTTGATGGCCGTGACGTTAGTGAAGCCAAATGTATCGTCTGTGATTGCTATGTTTCAGTTGCCAATAAAGGTATGTTTTCCTTCAACAGATTTATATATTTTAAATTCATTAATATGCTTAGTATTTTTACATTTTTGTCAGGGTCTTATGATTTAAAAGCTCATTTAGACACAACTAAACATAAGTTAAGAATAGCTAGTTCTGCGGTTTCATCATCTAACAGTTTAAGTAATTTTATTATTAACAAAAATACACCTGCAATTTTGAAAATTAGTGCAGTGGAGGGTACACTTGCATTTCATACAGTTATACATCACCATAGTTTTCGATCAATGGATTGTACGCCTGCAATCTTACGTTGTATGTTTGATGACTCTAATACTGCTAAAAAAATAAGTTGTGCACGAACTAAAACTGAAGCAATTGTAAATAATGTACTGGCACCACATTCTCTGAAAGTTATGATTGAATGTTTAAAATGCATACCTTTTATTAGTATTGCTACAGATGCAAGTAATCATGGTAACACAAAAATGTTTCCAGTTCTTATTCAATACTATGATTATTTGAATGGTGGAATTAATGTTAAACTTATTGATCTCAAAAATACAAAAAATGAAACTTCAGATACTATTAGTGAATTATTGTTGGAATCACTGAATAAAAATAACATAAAAAGTAAATGTGTTGCATTTGTTGGAGATAACACTAACACAAATTTTGGAGGCATTAATCGTAAATCTGGTCAAAACATATTTTCCAAACTTAAATCAAGTGTTAATAAAAATTTGCTTGGTATTGGTTGTCCTGCTCATATTTTGCACAATGCCATACATCATGGTGTGGATCAATTTTATATGTTTGATATTGAATCAATAATTCTTAAAATTTACAACTATTTCTCTATTTACACAGTTAGAACAGAATCGTTGAAAGACTTTTGTGAGTTTACAGATATTACATACAGAGAATTACTGTATCACATCAAAACAAGATGGTTAAGTTTATTTCCTGCAATTAACAGAATTTTGCAAATGTTCCCTGCATTAAAATCATATTTTGTATCACAAGACCAAACACCTAGAGCACTATTAAACTTTTTTGAAAATGATTTTAGTGAACCATTTTTACTTTTTGTACATTCTTTGATGAGTTCTTTTCATAACAGTTTGGAAAAAATAGAAAATGAGAGCAATTCAATATGTGAAATAATAAATATAGTTGAAAATATTTTGACTTGTTTAAAAAGTAGAACAACAGAAAAATTTATACCCTTGGCCGTAAAAGCACGTATAAAACATTTGAGAGAAAATGGAGAAGAAATTGCCTGTGATAATTTTATTGGACATTACTTATGTATATATTCCTCTACAACCAGTTATTTAGAAAAATGGACCATGTCATTAATGCAATTTAAAGTAATTAAATTTATCCAGTTTGAATAGTTTGATTATTAATGATTTTTAATCAAAAATTATTTTTCAAATTATTACAGGTATTTAAATGGATGGACATTCAGAAATCTGCTCCAATAGATTACAATGAAGTTGAAGAATGTATAACTTTCTTAAAGTCCCTAAATGTTTTTATTGATGATGTACAATTATTTGACCAGATTCAAAATTTAAAAACATTTATTAGCATCCAAGATGATACATATTTCTTTGAAAAATCTCCAAATAAGTTTTTATTGTTTTTTTCTTCAAATCAAAACATAGCAACATTTTCTGAAATTTTGAAAATTGCACAGTTTTTTTTTGCTATTCTAGGACATAACGCTAGTACTGAGAGAGTATTCTCACTTATAACTAGTCAATGGACTAAAGAACGCAACCGTTTCTTATTGGAAAACATTAAGGGTGTTATGATGGTTCAATTTAATTTTAAACATTTTAAATGTACTGATTTTTTTAAATACTTGAAAGATCAAAAAAACAATTATATTTTAAAAGAAATATCTAGTTCTGACAAGTATGGTCAAGTCAATTCTAAATAATGTTTAAAAGTTTCTAAGGTTGTTTGAAAAGGTTAAAAATAAATGTTTTGAATTTGCGTTTAGTTTTGGTCGATTATTTTTATTTTATTGTTTCTAATAGATATGTTAGATTTTTATATGCTGTTTATATTTTGCTTCAATCAGCCAACTGAGTATAATAAAATTGTGATAAATAAATAACACAAGTATGTTTAGTATATTATGAATAATTTTAAAGTACCTATCCATAATATTAGTAAAAAATAAAAATGTCCTCTTTTTTTATAAGAGACATCTGGTCACCCTAGGTAAGTTATGAATATAATATTAACAAATTATTAGTTAAGTAGGTAAGCTTTATAAAATGGTCTTAAATAGTTAAATTCATACCTAATCAAATTATTGTTAAATTTAATAAAATTGTAATTAAGTACTTGTTCCATATCCTTACAGTTACATTACGGTATTTAAATAATTTTCCAATTAGTTGATACATCACTGAAAACTATGTCCAATGTAACAAATCTTATTATGGCAGATAAAATTGATTCAAGTGTATCCAATGATAGTATTGGTAAGTTATTAAAATAATAAATATTAACAAATTATTAATTAAGTAAATATTAAAAAATAGTCTTGATCAAATAATTGTTAATTTTAATTTCTAAAATGTGATAACAACACTTACATTGTTAGGTAGTATGTACTATGTACCTCCTATACTTAACTTTTAAATGTAAAAAGTAAAATCAATTTTTATTTTTTTATTAGAAATTTAGAAATTACTGCATTTTATTATTTTTATTAGATATAATTGATAAAATCAACGAAAATGGCATTAAATTATTTCATATAACATAATTTATCCTTTTTTTATATTATTTATATTATTATAAACTATTATGCAATAATAACCTGATTATGTATTTTAGTACCCGTACATAATAATGATCCGATAAACCAACATCCAGTGAATCGTCTTGAACTCAGAGATCGAATAAGAGCTGGTCCATACCGCCCAATCATGGAATCTTATCCAAAAACAATGCAAGGAGCATCAGAAAGATCGTTTCAAAAATCCTGGTTTGAAAAATATGCATGGTTAGAATATAGTCCATCTAAAGACCTAGCATTTTGTTTTCCATGTAGGATCTTTAAGGGTAATAATTTAAACAGCAGTCAATTAGATGATGCATTTTCTAAAACTGGTTTCTGTAGTTGGTATAGAGGTATTAATCGTTTTAATAAACATCAAATTACTAAATCCCATATTTTTAGTACCCAAGCAATGGCTGATTACTTAAATACTACTTTTATTGATCAACAAATAGATATAAGTAGAAAAGAATATATTTCCAAATGTGAAATTGATCGTTTGCACAATAGAAAAATTATGAAGCGTTTGATAGATATAACTTTGTGTCTTGTTAAAGGAGGAAGGCCTTTTAGAGGTCATGATGAAGGAGAAAAAAGTAATCAAAAGGGTTTATTCAAAGAAATAGTTAATACTTTTGCTAAATATGAAATAGTTTTGAAAGAACACTTTGAAAATGGCCCAAAAAATGCAAAATATACCAGTAATAGAATCCAAAACGACCTAATTAGTTCCATACATAATGTTCTTATTAAAAAAGTAAAAGCAGATTTACAAAATGTATATGTTTCAATCTTAGCCGATGAAACTAGTGATGTTGGTCATCATGAGCAACTTTCAATCGTTTTACGATATTTTGATGATCAAATGAATAGACCTGTTGAAACTTTTCTCGATTTAGTACGGTTAGTTTCTGTTAATGCTGAATCTATATTCACAGTTATAAGTAATATTATACATTCCAAATTTGGTATAGGTTGGTCATCAATAATTGCTGTGTGTTTTGATGGGGCCTCTACAATGTCTGGTAATATAGGTGGGGTACAAAGAAAATTCAAAGATTTGGTAGCAAACATTTTGTATGTACATTGCTATGCACACTGCTTAAATTTGTCATTAATTGATTCAATCACAAGTAATACAAGTAACAAAAATCAAGTAGTATTTAACTTTTTAGGATCTGTTCAATTTTTATACTCTTTCATTGAAGGCAGCCCTACTCGACATGCTATTTTTGAAAATATAGCTAAAGAACATGGGTTTAATCTTCAAACGTTAAAGTCATGCTTAACAACAAGGTGGGCATGTCGCTCAGAGGCAGTAAATGCTATTAAACATAACTATAGAGCATTATTAAAAGCGTTAGACGAAATAACAAAAAAGAGTTTGCTGCCAGAAGTAAAAATGAAGGGTTTAGGACTTAAAAATCAAATCAAATCATTCAATTTTATTTTTTGTATGAATATGATGCAACCTATTTTACAACTAGTTTTAAAAGTGAGTTCTTCATTACAAACTCCAAAGTTCGATCTTTTATCTGCAGTTAAACATATTCAATCTCTTAAGTCTTCACTAATTTCAATCAGAGATTCATATGATGAATTTGAATTAATTTTTAAAAATACAGAAAATGTTTGTATTAATCATAATATTATTATACCTCCTATTAAAAATAGGAAAATATCTAAAAAAATAGATAATGCTACCCAAACACAGCATATTTTTAAAACTAAGTTTGATGAATTGAGAGTGAATGTTTACAATACAACTTTAGATACATTAATAAATGGACTGGACTTAAGATTTAAGCAAGAAACATTAGACATAATAAATATAATAGGTAATCTTGTGAATTTGGATATTAAAATGGAAAATTATAACACAGAATTTGACCTATTGAATAAATATTTCCATATTTCTAAAGAATCATTAATTTCTGAGATAACCCTTTTGAAACAATTGGAAGATACTCCTAAAGGTACTTGCTCTGGTTCTGTTTATAAGTGGCTTGATTGGTTAAACAAATGTGATCGATCAAATATTTTTAATAATTTTTTTCTGTGTTTAAAAATGTTTGTTATTATCCCCGTCACGAGTTGTGGTTGCGAGAGGAGTTTTTCTAAACTTACCATTGTTAAAAGCAAACTTAGATCTACCATGACACAAGATAGACTAAATGCATTATTGTTTCTATTTGTTGAACAAGAATTAACTTCTACTGTAAATATTGAGAGTGTAATTGATGAATTTAAAAATTTATTACCTATAGAGCGTAGATTAGTATTATAAGTTTGTGAAAAAAATGTATATTTATATAAATATATATGTAGAGTTGAGTTGTCAACCAGAGAGCGGGTCGGTTCCTGATACAGCTAAGGTGGTGGGTGGAAGCTAAGCGTTAGTGTTGTTTTGACGTGCGACGTGCGAGCGTTTTGTTTGTTGTTTAAGTTTAAATGTTAAATCGTCTATTTTGTTTTTGCACATCAATAAAGAGGTAATGCGTTAATGCTGTTATTTATTGAAGTGTACATTTTGGTGCCCAATCCCACATTTTTGGGGGCCTGTCCGGGATACGCTCCGATTTTTATACTTTAATAATCGCATAATTGTGTTTTGTACGTGATTCGAGTTTGAACCTAACCTCACATTTTATCAAGTTTGGTTACGCAGAATATACCGCGGGTATATTGTTGATATCATAGTGCGATAACTGATAGTAGTGTTTACTAAATTGTTGTGATAATGCCGCGACCGAGAAAGAATGTGCGAGCGAGTCAACAACTTGAAGAAAGTGTCGGTGATCGTGTTGATGATCGTTTGCCGGATGGGCGTAGTGTTAGCGTTACATTCGCAGATGTACAGGATTCATTACGTCCATTCACTGGGGACGATAGTGGAAGTATTGTGAAATGGGTAGAGGATTTCGAAGATTTGGCAGATTTGTGTTCTTGGTCGGAACTGCATAAGTTTTTATATGGCAAGCGACTGCTTCAGGGCACAGCCCTTGATTTTGTGCCTAGGCGAAAGTGGTTTGCGATCGTGATCCGAGTTACGCGACAGGTTGATAAACGAATTCCGTTGTCGGCTCAGTACGGCTGACGTTCATCGACAGTTATCATCTCGTCGGAAACGTGCCGATGAATCACTGTTACAATACTTGTATAAAATGCGGGAAATAGCAGCGCACGGAAATATTGAAGACGAATCGGTCATCGACTATGTGATTTGTGGTGTCCCCGACACTTCGGCGGACAAAAACGTATTATATGGCGCGGCAACGTTGGGTGAGTTCAAGAA
Organism: Melanaphis sacchari; assembly: GCF_002803265.2. Lineage (NCBI taxonomy): Eukaryota > Metazoa > Arthropoda > Insecta > Hemiptera > Aphididae > Melanaphis > Melanaphis sacchari. The sequence continues at coordinate 8,908 of NW_020271094.1, read as the reverse complement.
AAAAATTGAATTATACGAGTGGATTAGGAGCCGATCTCAAGCGGGAAATGTACCTCGGGTGACTGTTGATGGTAAACCAAAGCCGACGATCGCGGCAGGAGGCTCATCGGTGGAGGGAGTAACTAGGTGTTTCAATTGTGGTGATCGTAGACACCAATCTCGAGAGTGTCCTGACGTTAACAAGGGACCAAAATGTTTCTCATGTCGCACTTTTGGACATAAATCGTTCGAATGTCCAAGTAAGAGTGACGCAGTGCCAAACGTGTATCAGGTCGATTATGGTAGTAACAACGATCGTATAGTGAAACCAGTGGTGATTTCTGGCTGCGAAGCATTAGCTCTGATTGATACGGGATGCGATATTAACATTTGTCGGCGCTCAACTGGGTTGAAATTAGTCAACGTCACCACGAAGATGTGTCAACTACAACTAAGAGGACCCGCAGGCGCAAACTTTTTTACAGAACAGATGTTAGATGCAGAGCTGTACATTGATGGTCGAACATATCCCATCACCATGTATACCGTGAGTGACGACAGTATAGGACATGATGTGGTCATAGGTCGACCGTTATTCCAGACCAGTGCCGAGCTAAGGGTGGGACCGAAAGCTGTGGAGGTTGTTGATGCTCGTGAGGTGCGACAGATGATGGCCATTGATGTTGGTGTGCCGGAACTGGACGTAGGCGAAAGAGAGTTCTTGCCAACGATTCAAAAATTAGTCTGTAACTATGTGCCTGAAAGCCACGTAACGGTACCTATGAAGACAGTCATTATTTTAAGCGACGAAGTTCCTGTGTATCAGCGGCCCAGGCGGTTAGCGCCGCGTGAAAAAATTGCTGTGGATCGACAGATGGAAGAGTGGCTGAGTGAAGGTATTGTTCGACACAGCTGTTCTGATTATGCCAGCCCAGTGGTCCTGGTAGCCAAAAAAGATGGGACATTGCGATTATGCATCGATTATCGGGCTCTTAATAAAAAAATTGTACGTGACCGTTATCCGCTGCCGCTCATCGACGAGCAGGTTGATCAGTTGCGCGATGCTGTTATATTTTCGACGTTGGATTTACGGAATGGCTTTTTTCACGTACCGATGGACGAGAACAGTATAAAATACACATCGTTTGTGACGCCCAGTGGACAATATGAGTTTCTGCGTACGCCGTTTGGACTGTGCATATCACCGCCAGTCTTCCAACGGTATGTAAACTTTGTATTCCGTGACATGATCAAAGCCGGTTACCTGTTAGCATATATGGATGACCTTGTTGTGGTGGCAGCTAACGTGGATGAAGGCGTTGCGCGCTTGGAAGCTGTGATGGGGATCGCCGCTCAATATGGTCTTGATATTAAGTGGTCTAAGTGTCAATTTCTTAAGCGCAGTATTGATTACCTCGGTTACCGTATTCAATATAACGCTGTCAGTCCCTCCGAGGTTAAACTTTTAGCCGTGCGTCACTTCCCTATGCCTAAGACTGTCAAAGCGGTTCAAAGCTTTTTAGGGCTTGCCGGTTATTTCAGACGGTTCATACCCGGTTACGCCCATGTGGCACGACCATTGAGTGATCTGTTGAAACAAGATGCGTTATTCCAAGTTGGTGTTGAGCAGGAAGCAGCCTTTGTAGAGCTGAAATGCCGCCTTACAGAAGCACCTGTGTTGCGAATCTACAGTCCTGAAGCTGAGGCGACAGAGTTACACACCGATGCGAGTCAGTGGGGATTTGGGGCGGTGTTAATGCAGAAGGATAGCAATGATGGTGGGTTGCATCCAGTGTGCTATATGAGTAGAAAAACTACTGAGGCACAGCGTAACTACCATAGTTATGAACTAGAGGTACTGGCGATCGTGGAAGCGTTGAAAAAGTTTAGAGTGTACCTATTGGGTCTACATTTCAAGATCGTCACAGATTGCGCTGCGTTTACGAAAACCTTAGAAAAGAAATATTTAGCAACCAGAGTGGCCAGGTGGGCATTGCTGGTCTCAGAGTACGATTATACTATAGAACATAGGTCCGCCTCAAGGATGCTCCACGTGGATTCTTTGAGTCGTTACCCTGTGTGCATGTCCATCCAGAGGAGTGAGTTTCTGTCACGGTTGGTAGCCGCACAACAAGGCGACCCTGACGTTCGGACTATCATGAATGCACCAGTGGATGGGAAACATGTCGTTAAAGGTGGCATACTACACGAAGTATGTGATGGTAACGACTTGCCGGTAATTCCCAAGAACATGCAGACTGAGGTGATTAGGAACGCCCATAACATCGGCCATTTTGGAGTCGCAAAAACTGAATTGTTAGTACGACGTGAATATTCGATTGTTGGGTTAAAGGAGAAAATTGAATCAGTTATTAAAAATTGTGTCCCATGTATCTTAATCAATAGAAAACAAGGCAGGCAAGAAGGTTTCCTCCACCCTATTGATAAGGGAGACGCACCGCTGATGACCTGGCACATTGATTTTTTGGGCCCAATGGAAGCGACACCAAAAGGATATAAGTATATATTTGCTGTAATAGATGGGTTCTCAAAATTTTGCTGGCTGTTCCCTACAAAGAGTACTGCAGCGTCTGAAGTTATTGATCGTTTGGCACTGTTGGAGGTGACATTTGGTAACCCTGAACGTATTGTGTCTGATCGTGGAACAGTGTTCACTTCGCATAGTTTCGAACAATATTGCGAAGACCGAAATATTAGACACATATTAATTACCACAGGCATGCCGCGTGGGAACGAACAAGTTGAACGACTCAATGCCATCATTATTAATGTGTTGGCCAAGATGTGTATTGACCAACCAGAAAAATGGTATCGACAAGTGGGGAAAGTGCAGATGGCAATTAATGGCTCAGTGCTGAGGTCTATAGGCATGACTCCATTCAAGCTGACTTTCGGTGTGGAAATGCGTCATGCTGATTTTGTGTCACTGAAGGAAGCTATCGAGAAATAGTATATAAACTGGTATGAAAGTCAACGAGAAGAGGACCGTCAGCGGGCTAAAGATCAGATTGCTAAGGCTCAAGAGGAGCAAAAAGAAAAAAAATACAGTCTTTAATTTTAAAATAATAAAATGTAAAAAAAAAAATCGTCGTTCCAGAATTTAAAGCGAGCCTTATATAATAGTCGCGATGGATAGATTTGGTTCGAGGGCCGCCGGTTGCCAACCACTGTAATAAACCAACAATTTAATTTTAAAACTAAATTGACATAAGTATAATTTATAATAATAATAATAATTGTTCGGTATTGATTAAACTATTAAACTATATATCAATAGGTTTAAGTGATATTTTTATATAATTATTTTTTAATGATTTGACTATACATAATACATATAATCTGTATAAGTACTTAGAATTATGAATTTTGTGTTATTTACAAACTTTTGATATTGGTTTTTTGAATATCGTATAAAATGGTAAGTCAGGTTCGTGGACATTAAATTTTCAGTGAAATAATTTTTCTATTGAGATTCAAACGGTATCGGCCTGTCCCAGGCGGATAGGAGGCGATTGCCTCCGAAGCCCCGAGCCATATTTTTCAAGAAATAAATGAAATTATTTGCTAAAATTTTTTTCAATGCCCAGTTATATGCATTTGGATCCATTATATTTTTTTATAATATACATTTTATTATTTTAATGATACAAAAAAATCATTTGTAATAATTAAATGATAATTAATTTATAAGACTTATTTTTAGAACTGAAAAATGTATCATGATATTAAGTATATTGTTATTTGTATTTTTAATAATTTGTAAGTGTGTGCGCAAGCCGCCCGTACGGTTTCCCTTGTCACAGACTGCCAAAGAAAAATAGTGAAAATACTATATCTTTAAAAAATAAAAATTTGTATACTTTATTTTGTTAATAAAGGTTATAACTAATAACTAATAGTATGAATTTTGCTTGTAATTTTCACAGAAATTTAACTCCCCCTGTTTTACAATCCTAAAAACGCCCCTGAATAGTTGTAAAACTTGAATTTTTATTGTATATAATTTTACATAAATTCTGTTATTAAACGTAAATGTAAACCTGTTACTGATTCTCAAATAAAAAAAAAAAAAAAACAATTTATATAGTATTTTATTATAACAAATTTTAATATTTTTGTAATGAGATCTAATTTAATTAATATTATTTAGAAAAAGAATATCTTCAAAGTTCTGTCATTGAATATGAATATGAACCTGATACTAATATTAATTACTGTATTTTTGAGAGGCTCTTTGAAAAATTTTCCTTCTGGGCCCTTTAGATCCCAGGCCGACACTGGATTCAAAGTATTATATTTAGAATATAACTCATTAATCAACAGTCATAGGTATATTTAAACGTATTCTATTTTAATTAAAATATAATGTCTATATGAGCACCGGAGAACTTAGTTCCTTAGAACATTAATTATTTAAATATTTAAAAAAATATTATATATATATATATATATATATATATATATAGCCATATTTTGCATAGTTGTGCTTGCCGCAAAAAATTCGAATAATTTTTTTTTCTGATGTTATTTAAGGTAATCTGTGGAAGAAAACCAAATGTTCCCCACGATAAGGTATATAATGAATTAAAATCTGTAGCTGATCACTTGTTTGATTCTGTTGGAAATTTAATTCCTTATTCCAATAAACTATGGATTCAACTGAGTGAAAGTCTTGATAGGAAAGTTTCTGCTCATACTTTATATAATAATGTATCTCAAAACCGTTATTCTTGGAAAAATAATTTAAGATTGCTTATATCTAGACCTTCGATTGATAATGCTACTCCAGTTGAATCGGAAACTGATCATAACTCAAACAGTAACACAGATGGCGAGACTGATGCATCAGAGGGTACCCATGTTTACAAATTCGATATTCCTTATAGAGATTATATAAAAATGAGCCCCATACAAGTAAATTACGGAAAAAAGAAACATTCAAAATCATACTTTACCTTAAAACAAGGCGTGTGGACTAATATTATCAACGATTGGTTTATAAAATGTTGTAAACCTCCTTGCAATATTATATATATAAGCGTTGTCGAGTATCAAATGATACTTCGAGATCTAAAAATTATATTCAATTTTCTGGAAAGTGTAAAGATTGTAGTGCGAACGCTATAGGATGGGTTGATAAGAAACCAGATGAAGCCATGCCATTAGTTACAAATATTTGTTTAAGTAGAGTCGATTTAAAATATAATCATGTGTCAAAACGGCCATTAAATTCACAAAAAAGAATTGAAGTAGGTCAGAAGCTATTACATGACTGCGCCAGTAATTGGGTCAGAGACGAAGTTGCTTCTCTACAGTTTGGAGATAAAATTCCTGCTAATATTTATAAAAAATGTGTGTTACGCAAATGTAAACAACAAGAAAAAGATAAAAAAATGGGCGTTGTATTAAAATGTCCTATAATGTCACTAATAGAGTTCAAACATTCTAGCTATACAGGTTTAATTCACTATATTTGTGCTGATCCTTTGATCGTTCAATATTGGACACCTTGTCAGCTAGTTATATATAAACAGTTAAAAAAATTGTATATCAGGCTAGCAATTGACGCTACAGGTAGTATTGTTAAAAAACTAAAACGGACAGAAGAGGGAATATTATCGAGTCATATTTTTTTATACGAAGCAGTAATATCTAATGGAGATTATCAAGTATCGGTGACTCAAATGATAAGTGAAAGACAAGATACGTTTACCATTTATTCTTGGTTAATGATGTGGCTAAATGACGGAGTAACTGCACCACAAGAGACAGTAACCGATTATTCTATGGCATTGTTGGGTGCCATATCAAGAGCTTTTTGTGGCGGCCTTACATTACGCAAATACGTCGATTTATGTTTAAAAATATTGGAAGGAAAAATGAAGACCAAGCTCACATTATGCTACATTAGAATTGATATAGCTCATCTAGAAAAATTAGTAACTCGATGGAAATGTTGGAAGGGAATTGGAAATACTCATTTAAAGGAATTTTATGTCAGGTAACTGAATTTAATATAATAAAAATATTATATCAATGTTAATTGAACGTTTTTAATAGTTTATAATAATTACAGGTGTATAGTTTTATTGATAAATGCTAAAACTTTGGATAGTTTTAAAACAATTTTAATGGATATTTTAACTTTGGCTATAAGTCGACACTGTGGAAAACTAACGGAATCAATTGAAACTGATTGTCCATCTGAAGTTGCAAAAAAGAAATTACTAAGTAAAATAAAAGGTATATTTTTGAAACTACAAAATATTTTTTAGTCTTAATTTTAAATTTTGAACTATACAATATTAATGTATCATATTTTACCATGATGCGACTGATGCAAGTATTTTATATTCTGAATGGAGCTATGAATGTAATGGTTTTTTAGATTGTTGTCTATATACGTTTTATAGTAAAAAGATTTCTTGAACTTCGAAGCCTCTCTTGTAGTAAATCAGATATTGCAATCGTTCAAATTTTCACAAAATGCATTAAGCTATGGACATACATTTCATAATATAAAATATATACACATTTAAAAATTAAATAAAAGATTCCTCATGATTTATTGTTAAAATCAACAATCTAACTTTTATATATTATAAGCACAATTATTTGACACGAAATTTAAATTTTGATGAAATTGAATATTAAATAAAAAAAAATGAATTTAGATATTTTGTTACAATTAAAAATTTTCATGAAAACTTTAAACTTTTAACGTACAAATACTATCATATTTAAAATACACAATGATATTTTCAAATGCAATATTTTCGAGAAAAATAAATCAATAGGTAATTATGGTAATATAGGCTGACAGACTGCCGTCCTTTAGATTTAGAATTATTTTTGGTATACTTTAATTTATCATAGATTTTAAATTTAATACATCCGTAGTCGTAACATACTCAATGATGAGAGGTACTATACATTAAGCAAAAATTTTTTTTATTAAATTTGTTATTTTAGTTTATTTATTTATTATACATAGGGGTTTTTGAAATTCCAAATTTAAAGACTTTAGATCCAGAAGTTTCTGAGCTTGGAGATTTTATTGATCAAGAAAAATATATTAATCAGGATTCAAGTTCATATATTTATGATTTTTTAACTGATATTAATTCAAAAAGCTCTTCGAGATCATCAGTACAAAGTGGTGATTTAAATGCCTATTATCAGCCTGAATTTCAAAAAAATTTATTACGTATTTCCGCACAGTTTCCTCTATGGTCGAATGTGATGTCAGAATATTTTAAATCACCTTACTCAACAGCAACTTCAGCATCGGTGGAAGGTGATTTTTCTGAACTTAAAAACAAAATTTTAGACACGACTTTAAACCAATGACAGCGGATCGTTTTGTGATTACACATTTAAATAGTTTAAAAAGTTCAATGACATTAGCAAGAAGTGAACAATTATTTCTTAAATGCTCAAAAAAAGAACTCGAAGATAACAATATGGATACAAAACGTATTGAAACATGTCAAGAAAGTAGATTTTCGTCGTGTTCATCAGACAACACTAACAACACGATACAACCTGATGAATGGATGGATTTTGATGATGATCAAATTATGAAGCCAAAACAAAATTACAACTTTGAAGATTTCAATCTAATATGTGATACAATAAGCCCCAACAGTAGATCTTCGTCAAGTTCCTTTGACAGTGTTAACACATTAAAAGAACAAGAAAGTTGGATGGGTTTAAAAAATAAACCAAACGGACCGTTTGCACAAAAAAAAAATAAGATTATGAGACCAATTAAATATATCCAACCATGCCAAGACATTGACCGAATTTTGAATAGTTCAAGAATGATATCTCATAAAAAAACATTATTGCTCAATGGAAACATATCAAATCAGTGTAAAGTCAAAAAGGATATTTATATTGTTACAAATACGTGTGCATTTGACACCATTGCAGTCGCAATAGCTATAGCATATAATGATAATAATTCATATAAACAATACATAAATAATAGTGAAAACTTATTCTTGCAATTTTCAAAAGATTTGGCAATACAAGGATCAAACAAAATTATTTATAGAAGAAGAGTAGATTTGTTATTAATGTACTTTGACAAATCAGAGATTTACTCAAAAGTACAAAATTTAAATGCTGAATGTAATGTCACAAAAATTATTCAAAGCTATTTAAAAGATGAACCAAGTGCCACAGAATGTACTTCTTGTAACAAATGCGGAGAAATTACAAGACCATCGCCAACTATAATCTTACCATCAAATAGTGATATCGTACAACTACAAACTTTATTAAATTAATATACAAAAAATTCGAAATTCAACGTGTTCAAAATGCGGAGATATTAAAATCTCATCAAGAGTATTGGGTGAACATATATTTATCGAGACTGATTTTTTTACTTTACCTATACAACTTCAAAATATTCCAAAATCATTAAATACGAAGTAACTAAAATATACTTTTCTATTATGAATATATATGTATAATATATTAAATACTATGTTTTTATAATTGCAGGTTCTTTTTGGCAGGTATTGTTGATTTTGTATCTGGAGGTCACTATATAACGTATGTTCGCAGATCACGAAACGACATTTGGGAACTTCATAACGATCTTAGTCAAAAAATAAGTATTTTGAAAAACGAAAACGTAATATTAAATCCTCATTTACTTATGTACATAAAATTGTAAAAATTAATAATATTAACAAATGAAGAATAAAGCGAAAAAACCTATTTAAAATAAAAACTTGTTTTAATATATATCAATATAATATTGATAATTATTTCTATATCTTTAAACAAAATCAACTATTTCTATCTTAGGTAGTTTAATAAACAAAAAAAAAAAAAACAAAAAAAAGCAGTACGTGTGCAACTACCGACCGACACACACGTGTGCAACGGTTAA
>NW_020271093.1:0-27727 GCF_002803265.2 Melanaphis sacchari | reverse complement strand
ATTAAGTGATCTAACAAATTATCTGCATCAAATTTGTTTCTTCTGATAATTGTTCTTGTTTAGAACCTCAAAACTTTAAAAGCCATCGTTGAGATTTAAAGATTTTATTGCACGATGTTTAGCTGACCACCTTGTTGTACTATACCCTTTTAATGACAACTTCAAATTATTCATTAGTATATTCATCGTGTTGAACTTGAAAAGAAATTAAATAATTTCTGCATGATGCCGAAAATATTTCTACTAAGTATACTTACTTTTGCACAATTAACACCAATTAAATTTTGAGGAGCTGAGCATGGATGAATCTGCAAGCGGATTCATTTCAATAATTCATGCTTGACTCCTTTAATTTTCTCTCATATTTGATCCGTTACAAACGATTGCCTCTACAGTTAGATATTCTAGATTATCTTTGACAAAATAAATATCTTCTGTTAATGATTCACCAGTTTGTTTTACACGCACAAACTTTAAAAAAGTTTCTACGATAACGCATTCATTCTCGTTGTTTTGTGTAACATAGCGAATTACTTGTGTCATTTGTTATTGGTGTGCAATACCGGCGTACAATCGAATAGTATAGAATAATATTTTGCCACTTTTATTTTTGAAAGAATTTCATCTTTTACTCTTTTTGCAATAATCTCTAGAAACTCGTCTTGGATACCATGAGAAAAATAAGAAAGACCACCTTTTTTATGTCTTTCAATATGTTTTGATAATGGTTCATGATAATGTGATACTAGATTAACTAAATTTAAAAACCTCCCACTTTGGTTTGATGTTCCTACACTAGAAATAATTTCATTAGATCCTCGAAACGCACTTCCGTCCATTGCTAGATGCATTATGATGTCTATAATTGTCAATAAAACGGATTTCCAGTGACTTTCTTCTTTCTTATAGAATTTTGGAATTCTTTATCTATTCCCTCGCAGTGATTCAATGCCATTTCCAATGAAATCCAAGAACACACATTTTTTTATGTATTGGTGAATTTTCATGTAATGGAATTTTTTCGGTAACTTTTTTCTAATTAGTTAAGTCAGTGTATGCTAATTTTGATTCGTTGGACGATTTTTCTATTTTAGTAAACAATTTACAAGGTACACAAAACAGTGCATTTTTATATGAAGAATAGCTGAGCTATGTTCTTTTTAATTTTTTTCCATTCATAAGTATCTTAAAAAACCAATCAGACTTAACATTTCTACCATCTCTTTCTGAGTTACTAAAATCATGAATTTCGGAATAATTGTATCTCATTTTCACTAAATATGTTCTTTGTGTATCTGTAATATTTAAAGGCCATGTACCAAGACCAGTGAAATGTATGTTTATAGTATCAACTTTATCGCAATTAGTTCTATTCTCGTCGATAGCTGAATCATAGTTCACATAACTAGTCGATACCGTTTTTGTTTCAAATAATTTATTATGCTTAATCTCCGTAAAAATAACTTTATTTTTATTTTTTTCTTCGGGTATAATAATTGTATTTGAAATTGATGAACTTGTATCAGCATTTGAAGGAACCACTTCTATAAATTAAAGGTAAGTAAAAAAAGGTATATTTATGATGACCTCCCACACAGCAAAATTATATTTTCAAAATATTGTGAAAATATTGTTAGTACAAATTTAAATATTTGATTTAGATTGTTACAATATTTTAAAAAATTGTCAAAATATTTTAGAAACATTTTTTGGCAGGTGATTAAACGTTTTCACAATATTATAGCTATATATTTTCATAATATTGTAGCAAAATATATTCACAATATTGTAACTATATATTTTCATAATATTGTAGTGATATATTTTCACAAAATTAGGCCTATATATTTTCACAATGTTTAATTTATGCATTTTCAAAATATTTGGTATCAAATATTTCTAAAATCATTTATCTATATATGGTATAAAATAATATTACATTATATATTACATATATTATTAATGATACTCAATACCTATTATAACAGACAAGTACCACAAATATTGTTTAGTTATCTAAGTATCTAACCAATAAATTATTACAAACGTATTGTATGTATTTTATTTATTTGATATTGTAGTTTAATCAATCAAATAAACTGCAAACAATTTTATTTGGGATATCCCAAACATATCATATGTTACATATGCATGCTATTAAGTATAAACAGAAGATAAAATAGGAAAAATTAAGACTCAATTACAATAATAAGGTTAAAAAAAAAATCATGATGTATTAATAATTATTAAAATATTTATTTATATCATAAATATACATATTATTAATTAGTACTATTCATTTTAAGCTTTTTTATTTTTTCTCTCTGACTTGCTTAGGCCATCCAATTTTTCAATGGTTTTTCGATGTCTATGTTAGATACTTCAGAATACCTTTTAATTGAACGTATTGCTTCTAAACAAATATAATAATTAAAAATTTTAAAAACATATATATCTACACATTTATAATGGAATTATAATAATATGTGTAACATTATATTATATAGTAGGTATGTTTATAAACATACCAATTAACATAACAATTTTTTAAGTTTTTAGGTACATTTTTATTAATTTTAATATTTATTTTAACTTACCAAATATAACAGAGCAACATTGTAATGAAGAAAATTGGTTTTTACCTTTAAAACCAATAAAAGAATACTTCATTAAAAATGAATCGCTGAATAGTATTTGCATTATTTTTCTCATAGTCTCTGCCAAAGTATTGCATGAAAACCGAGACAAAGTTCTGATCTATAAAATAATAAAATATATGCACACGTATAAAGATTGTATATTTATATTTATTTATTTGAATGACATACCACATTAGATCGGTATAAGGCATCATTTGTTAATTTATCTTCTGCTTTTTGTAAATCTTCGTCATTATTAATAATATTAATATCTTCTTTGTCTGAATAAATGATATCTGGTTGTCCTGAAATTTTACCATCAATTTTCTCAAATAGAGTTTCTAGAACATCCATGCGTGAATGTATATTTTGTACATTATACTTCAGGGTAATCAAACTTCTTATGCTTTTTTTAAAAGCTGAAATAATAATAAAGTAATTAGGTTATACATGTTACAATATTAATAAAATAATTATGGTTATAAAAATTGTTTAGATAAATGATTTTACTATACCTTCATCACTATCAAGTTCAGGCTGAGAAGAAATCAAATAGTTTTTGTTAATAGACACTTCATCATCTACTGCTAGCACGTCAGAAGATGTTGCAGAATCTTTTGTTGAAATATAGGTGTTGTATAATTTCAGTTTTTTATTTGATGCTATTTCAAATGTAGGCGATGGTTTATTTGGTAGATTCACTGGTGTTTTGAAACCAGATTCAATATCTAAACAAACCTCAACATTAAATAAATTATCTTCATTGTCTGAATCATTAAATTGTACTGGTGCATATGTCTTGTCTATATCTGAATCATCACCATCATCAGATCCTGTATAAATTTAAAAAAATTACAATTAATTACATTTGTACTTCACCTATGGTATACACTATATACATTTTATTTGAATTAAGTTTAGAGTTCAAGTAATTAAAAACAAAATATTAGGTAATAACATTTTTAAACAAATTTATATTTTTTTTAATAGATTCATTACCTATTTTAAAATATTGCAACCTTTATTTAATATTTTAATTCAGAAATTATTACGTTGCAATTTAAGTATTTATTATATTTTATATTAAGTTTTTAGGAATCAAAATTTTGAGTTGTTGTGAGATAGAAATTGACTCCTTTATTCCTTTATGATATTCTACCATTACTTTATTATATTTATAAAATAAATCATCATTATCAATATTAAATTGAAAGTGAGTTTAATACTGTATATACCCTTATTCATATTTATTGATGACTGAAAATGTAATAATTTATCACATAGTATTTAATTATCCGGCCTGCATATTACACAATGAGTTATTAATAAGTAATATAAAAATGTTGTCATTAAATTGATTAATATTACCTTCTAAATTATGAGCTGGAGGGCTTGGAATGTTGAATAACTCATTTTTCTTAAAAGTTGCAGGTTTTCTGGTTCTTTTTTTTTGTGTTGATATTAAAATCATCATTGGATGATAGTCCAGAATTCTCCTGTGTTAAGGACCGAGCTTCCAAGAAGCTGCCTATATAAATATGTAAATTAACATTATTTTAGTTTTTAAAAATGATTTATAAAAATATTTAATATAATTACCTATATTCAAATGCAAAATCTTACACTTGAAGTTATCAAATTCTAATTTATTTGGATTTGCACGACGTTCAATTAATTTTTGAGCATACTTTTTTGGCCAAGCACAAACAGAGGTGCGAACCCAGAATTTGGCACAGCAGCTACTGTGTTGTCAGTAGAAAAACAAACAACGCTCCACATATTCTTGAAAAGCAATACAATTTATAAATAATACATAGGTACATCAATTTTATATTAAAAATAATTAACAAATAAACTTAATTTATTATTGTCATTTATAATTTCTACATACCAAATAGAAAGTAAAAATAAAATGTATTTTACAACCAAAAATGTATACACAAAAAAATTGTTCCAAATAGCTGTATTATATAAGTATATAATAAGAAAACATATAGTTAATTTTAAAAATTAATTTTGAATAATATTTTTACATCACTAAATAATTTATAGTGTAGGTATATTATAATATTATATTAATTTCTAATATAACCAATAAAATATTTTAAAATTAAAATTTGATAATGAATTATACATTTATATTATTCATATCTAAAGTTTAAAATATTTATTATATATTATACAAATGCATTTTTAATTACAATTTATTTTAATATTGGTACAGCTATCAATACTTCATCGATATCAAAAATCATTATTTTTTTTTTTTATATCCGATATACACCATTCTTTAGTATTTTCAGATAAATCATTAATAATAAATATATCTAGTTTAGATGAGATTATTGGTTTTTCAAACATATCTTCTTTGGAGTTGAATTTCTTGCCTAAAATTGTTGAAGTATTTGATAAAATGTCAATAATTTGAACTACTTCCCCTTCAGTTGTTAATACAAAGCAATCTGGCTTCTTAATTGTAAATGTATTATATTTACTATTACTGAATTTAATATTGTCATTAATAGTAATCTCTCCATAACGTTTAATTATTTGTTCCAATGGTTTTTCATGTTTTCTGAGCATACGTTTTAACATTTTCATGTAGTTCTCGAATGGAAAACAACTATAATTATCAAGAGGTCCATATGTAATATAGTCATCAACTAAATGCAATAAGCTATGAACGTTGTGGGATAGATAATGGCAACCATAGATTTGTTGAAATGTTTTTACAAAATAATTTAATAATTTAGCAGCATATTTTAAATATGTAGAATGATCCTTACTTAAAAGTATTCTCATTGATATGTTCAAAGACATAAAATGTTTATAACACTCATCTGACAAGACATTTTTAAAAACTATAGGACCCGTGTATATGAGTAACTGTCTAAATTCTGTAGCTTTAAATCGAGGATACTCTTCAATTCTTCTTGGTTTTCGTGCAAAATCGTTGGTAATACAGCTTCGCATTTTTTCTAGATTGAGGGACAATTGTACAACTTGATAAACGTACTCTCATAGGGCTATTATTCATCCAAAGATTTATTAATTTTTTCATGACACCCAAACAAACCAAGTGCATGTAATCCAAAGAAAATAGACTTGTAATATTTACATCAGGTATCAGCGCAATACATGAAATTATAGGAGAAACATGATGCTCTTCATTATTCTTTAAAATATAATCGTTGTGATTTCTTTTTGTATGACTAATATCATTATAAGGAAAACAAACTCTATTATTGATGTATTCGCCTTCATGTGTACATCTTGTACACGAGAAGAACCCTGAATGTCCCTTCACACGCAATAAAAAACTTTTTGCAGGAACATCACAGCACATGACTTCAAGTGTAACTTTTTTTAACTCGTTGTTAATTGTAATGCCATTTGTTGTTAGTTCTAATATTTCACTGATGAAATCAAAAAGGAAATCATTGCTATCGAGAGGTTTTTGAAAGCCATAATAAATTCCTACTGGAAATACATAGTCATGATATGGAATAATATAAGCCAAAATTGGCCATAATTGACCCGAACTACTTTTACTGATTGGTAGTCCATCCACTCCAACAGCAATCTTAATATGTTCACTTAAAGGTAAAATTGATGAGTATCTTATAATACCGTTTTTTAGTCCAAAACGATAATAATTACCAGGTTTTACATCTCTAATATTTAAAATTTTTGATGATCCAGTTTTCAAAAGGGAACGACAATCTTTTGGCAAAAATGTTAAGGGAGTTTCAAATTTCAAAATATTTAAAAGTTTGTTAACAGTAGATTGTGGCACACTACAATCAACAGCCCACTGACCAAGGGATTGTTTAATTTTTTCCTCTTTATTATTTACAAATAAGTTTTCAACCGGATTTTCAACTATATTAGTATTCTCATTGCATTATATGCCACTTCAGGTGATAAAATTTGTAATTTTGTAGGACTAAAATGTAATGGCACTTCAGTGGATATTGTATTTCTGACAAGATTTTCTGTTTCCAAAATATTTGAAGAATTAATATAATCAAAAGCTTCAAGTTCATTTTGTATTTTTCTTCTAGTTCTGTAGCTAGGAGCTTTCTTCATTTTAATAAACTATATAAAATTAAAAATCTTATTATATCCTTGTACTTGATAATTAATATTTTATAATATATTATAATGATAATAATATGTTCATATTATACATAGGTACCTAATTGTGGCATTAAAGCATACAAACTCCTCTTACCATTGCTACACTGCTGCATATGACTGGTTAGGTTATCATTATATTTTACACTTTGAAAAGACATAATACAAATAAAATAATTCATGAGTATTGATGACAGTTTAAAAAAATTAAAATTGTTAAATAATTAGCAATAATAATGTAATAATTATTATTATTATTGTGTTCATATTAATTCACTTGAAAAACAGTTTTAGATTCTCTTACTTGATATTTTATCAAGTACCTAAGTACCTATGTTTTAATTTAAAAAAAAGTTAAATTGTTTTAACGTTTACATGATATGAGAACTACTTATTTCAAAAACAATTCAATTTTAAACCAAAGCATCATTATTCATTAAATATTATGAACTTTTGAAATATAAAATATGTAATAAATAGACTATATAATATAACATAGTTTTAGTACAATATTATTATAATTCTATTATATTAAATTATGTTGATCGTTGATCTACCTCACTATAACTAGGGTTATTTAAAAATACAAATAAAAAAATGAAAAACAATTATTGTCAATTGTTCTTAATGAAAATTACAATTTAGGTAAACTTCCTAATAATTAATAAGTATGAAGTATAGTGATAAAGTAATACACCTACCTTTTTTTTTCGATGTCAAATAGTTGTAGTCAGATGGACGAGATATGATGAGATGTGAGTTTAAAACACTAAAATGTAGAAATGTATAATGAAAACACTGAAAACAGTCATAATTGACAGGCCAGACTTTTCGTTGTGCATTTGTGCGACAAATATACCCGACCAAAAAGTACAATAATAAACCATAGATAATATATATAACCGCCGATTGGGTTTGCGGGTCGAGCATAACACGATACCGCGAATTAAGTGTTTACTATTTATATTTATAAATAACTAGCTATTATTTCCATAAAATATATAAATATATTTATTATTATTATAACATTTATAATCGTCCATCGTCGTTATCGCGATTACCCGCGCCCCCGCCACAAACTAATAACTATTCGTGCGTGGTACTGCGTTGTATTGTAACATTTGACACTACCAAATTATAATATTATATAAAATAAATATATAAACAAAAAAGAAAATTACAATAAGTGTGTTGTGGTGTAGTTGTAAAATTAAATGTTATTATTAAAATATAATTAAAATATGTCGTTTTTGGTATTTATCAAATTAATAAAAACTTAATTTTTCATTTATTACTCTTATAAAAAAAAAACTATTTACAACAGCTGCAGGCTGATTCAAAAAAACGTTTAAATACGCTTTATTTGTGGCAATAATATTATTATTGTTGTAATTTTTTAATTTTCGACAAGTGATATAAAAAATCAAATGTAAAATATAGACTATAAATGGTATATGGTATTAATGTAGTATTGTAGTACATCTATATAAATACATTGTATCTTTTTGTGTCTCCTGAGTCCTAAAAATTTAGATACGTAGTTTTGTTTTGGCAACGATACCTATAAAAATTATATAATAATTGAGGATGTATGATAATTTTTATAATAGCTATTAGCTGCTATAGTAAAGGGCTGTGTGCTGAGTTTTGCTAGAAACAAAAAAGAAAGTACTATAATAATATAGTATTATAAATAATAATAATAATTAATATAACATAGTACATCAAAATATTAGTATAGATATACTATATTAAAGGACCATCCAACTCAAAAAATCAATAATTATTTTTTTACTCTAATAAATAGAATAGAGTCTAACTAAGATAATGATACAACTAAAATTCGTTTGTGACTATTCGTTCGCTAGTTACTGTGACCTATGACATTGCGCGTGACGTCACGGATTCGTCCGCCGAGGCGGCGGCCATATATAATACACGGCAATATTTATCCATTTTTGGTTTAACATAAAATAACTGCTTATGAACTTATTTTTTTTCGAATGAACTAATCAAATGTATTCAAGAGTACCTCATAATCTTTCCATTCGTATAATTATATCACATTTTAGTTTAATAGTGTAGACAAAAATAACACTTAAATAAATTATATTATGAATTTACCATACTGCTGCTGCAGTAAACGTGTGTAATATTGTTTTGACGATCGTGACATCGTGTACGGATTTCTGACGCCTAAACTGTCTATATTGTTTTAACTCGTAGCTAATATTAGAGATGGGTGAGGGCTTAAAAAATATATAATTTACATATAATAGAATATTATATCGTGTAACTAGAAAGGACCGCATTCACATTTCACACTGACACTGTACTTACTATTTATAACTTTAATACGACGATAAGACTATATTGTTATGAAAAATAAACATCGATAAAATCGTATATAATTATAAATAAAATCGTAGCAGTACTCATATGAGTAATTAGTGACAATTGACACTATAATATGACAGTGGTGTATTATAATATAATTGCTATTATTTCATTAATATTAAACCAAAATTCAATACAATTATACGAATAGAAAGATTATGAGGTACTCTTAAATACATTTGGTTAGGTTATTCGAAAAAATATAAGTTTATTAGCAGTTACTTTACGTTAAACCAAAAACGGATAAACATTGCTGTGTATTGTATATGGCCGCCGCCGCGACGAACGAATCCGTGACGTCACGCGCAATCGCTTAACTAGCGAACGGACAGTCACAAACGAATTTTAGTGGTATCATTTTTTTCGTCAAAGTTTGTACTTTAATTTAAGCCTGAGAAAATTTTTTGAGTTGGATGGTCCTTTAATTATTAGACAAACAAAATGTTGTTTTAAATTGTTCAAAATGTATTTAAACTTAAAGGCAAATACTTGCAATAATGATTATTATGTAATTGTATATATTATATTATATTATAATATATTGTATACAGGTAAATTCAATTTTTGAAATATATTATTGAGTTGTTATTATTGAGATGTTTAAATAACTTTTTTAAGTATAAAAAAAATGTATATATATATATATATATATATCTAAATAACTCTTTAAATATATAAATTAATAATAAAATTAGTTAACCCTCTACAGGCAAGGCCCGGTCACGGGTGACCGGACTGAAATAAAACACTAATAACTAGATTATATTATTAACTACTATACTACATTTCAAAAGAGAACATACCGGGCGGCGGACCAGTTTACGTTCGGCGGCGCGCATCCCCCACCAATTACCGCCGGTTATGACAAGCACGCTAGTAACGACTGCTTGTTGTCAACCGATATACACCCGGTGCCAAATATCACAGCTACCTGTTGACTATTAGTCTAACCGTGCTACTGTGAACACGTGCGTACGTTTCGTTTTTTTATTCTTTTGCATTCTTTTGCTATTGTTTTTTTGTATTTAATTATCAAACAATCGTTGATAATTATTATGGACCAACCTGGACATCCAAACGATCATCGATCACCAGTAAAGCGGAATCGAAGAGGAAAGGTAAATAATTAAAAAATTGTTTTAAGGATTACATTTTAAACATCATGTAATAATTAACAGAATAATAATAATAATAATGGTAATATTGGATAATAATAAATTATAATCATCATAATATTGTAATACAAATTAACATAGGTAGTTATCTATATTGCGTTTTTACTTAACAGTTTAAATTAGTTAATATATAATACAATAAACGTGTATCTAAGAAAAAAAATTAATTTATGACTTATGCGAGAATAAAATACGATAAAAGTATTTGTTATTTATAATACAATTATGCTGTTTAAAATATTTAAAAAAAATACTATTAAAATATGTTTTGGTTAAACTAATTCCAAGTAAATGTTTAGATTAAATTAATAATATACAGTGTCATATTTAAGTGGTAGTATTGGTACATATACAGTTATATATATTATACTATATTCCATAATCTTGGATTTTGTGACTGTACCACAAAATGTCTAGACTGTCTAGACCCGACATTCCTTTAGCTGAATACAATGTGTTAAAAGGCGGTCATGTAGGTACTATATCGCTTTTTGTGAGTCGTATATGTATCTTACCTAACATGGGTTTCATATGAAATTGTATACGAACAATGATTCTGAGCGACTACAGAACGATTGAAAATGTTATACAGTCCAATAAATGCCATTGTGAAAAAATCTGCAACGTTGCCATATCATTTGATTTTCGCAGCAATGAATGTATGTTAATTTTACAATGATGGGTGTGTTGTTTTTTTTTGTTTCTTTCATCATCTAGACAGTAAAAATGCTTCGATTGCCTAATTCAACATATTTTCTGGTAGGAGACTGAATCTATTTGGTTTTTTGAAATTAAAAGAAAATTTCAAAACATATAGAAAATTACAAAAATAAAATAAAACGGAATTTTACGCAAACCAGTTTTCGACGAATCGATTTTTATATGGTTGTAACTCCAATAATATTTATGTATTTATTTATTTGTGTTCTTATTTATACGTTTATATTTTATTATTTTATATTTTTTTCACACTTACTGTAACTAAGAATTTTAAATATAAATTTCGTAAATGCATATTTGTTGCATATTTTAATGATTTTTAATTAGAGATATTTTTATTAGTGGTTTGTTTAACTTTTAAACATTTTGATTACTATGTTTTGATTAACGTTTTAAGGTAACCGGACAATTTCTCCGGACATTTTCTCCCCGACTGTTTTTGGCATAGCATGACATTCCCCCCCCCCCCCCCCCCCCGAGAAATGTTCCAATGCGGACATTTTCCCCCCATTTTTTTTAAGTTTATTATTTAATAATTTAATAAGAAATTATTTTTTTTCATAAATAAAATAAAAATTGTATAATAAAACGTAAACAATTTGTATATAAGTAAAAATTTAGGTAAAAATTATAGAATTATAAAAAGTTAAAAAATATTTATGAAATATAGTCTAAAAATTTCGACATACAAATGATATATTTTGTAAAAAACATTTAATTTCTGATACTTTTTTTATATCTAAGTACATATTTTGTAATTGTCTTTCATATTTATTTTTTTTTGTTAAAAAAACCAACCTGTTTTAATTTTTAATAGTTTATTAATTTTAGATAATAGCAAATAATACAATGTGCTAGTACTATTACTTTTTTATTTAGACAATCTTTTAAATATAATATTACTATTATTTTATTGTTTCAAGTAGTTAAATTTATCAAAAATATACATCTACTATAATAGGTAATTATAGTATAATTGATTATGTTTATAAAAAAAAAATTATATTTTACTGGAAAAAAAATAATTTCTTATTAAATATTAAATAATAAACTTAAAAAAAGAAAGTGGGGGGAAATTGTCCGCCATTCGTTTTTTTAAACGTTATTTTTCTAAATTGTTTCCTAATAACATTTTCGATAATTTTGTTTTTTTTTTTTTTTTTATATATATATTTTTATTTCTTATACCTAACTTATAATAGTTACATGCACTTGAGTTATAACTAGTTATTCTTAATATTTAAAATTTAAATTTCAAATCAAAATAATCATTTATATTTTATATTTTATATGTAAAATTCAAAATTTCAAATTAAAACATTTTTAAAAGTGATAACACATATATAATATATATATTTTTTTTTCGTAATAAATAATAACAGTATAACTCAGAATTAACTCTATAATTTATTTACGTTTTCGTTTTTGATTTCGTTATTATATTTTTGTTGTTTTCGACGTTTTCATTTTATTAATTGTTTTCGTTTTTCATTTTTTTCGTTAAATAAGGTTTTTTAAAAACCTTTTTCCATCCCTGATTTTTACCGTATATGTTAATGATTTTTTTTTAATTTGATTATTACAATTATTGTAATTTATAGTTAAAGTTTTCAATATGATCGTTTTAAAGCTGAATTTTACTTATAAATTTTTTTATTTTTCAGTTTGTTTGTTCTCGCCAAAAGGAGATGATAATTAATGCCTACAAAAGTAAATTGGAAGCTAATCCCAAGCTTGCTATAAGAGAGGCTCGTGTAATTCTTTCCAAAGAATTAGGCATTGGTATAACCACAATATCCAACACGCTTTCCGAGTATGGCAACTTTAAAACAGTATCATCACCGAATAGGACGAAAATTTTCAAAAATATCAATGTTAAGGTTGATGATTTTGACAAAGAAGCGATACGAAGAAAAGTTCATCAGTTTTGGGTAAATCGTGAGTTGCCAAATTTAAATAAAATTTTAAGTGTTGTAAATGAAGATGACACTTTACCGGACTTCGCATTGACAACACTATGGCGTCTTTTGAAATCAATGGGTTTTCAATTTTCAAAAAGAGGACGCAACAGTGCATTAATTGAAAATGATGACATTCGGGCACGGCGTAGACGGTATATCAGGGATATAAGGAAATATCGAGAGGAAGGCCGACCGATTTATTACCTGGATGAAACGTGGGTGAATGCCGGAGACGTGGCAATACGAGTATGGTGTGATACAACCGTTAAATCGAGCCAAGCTGCATTTTCCCAGGGTCTTTCTACCGGAGCAGTTAACCCCACCGGAAAGGGAAAACGGCTCATAGTGTGTCACATCGGCTCTGAAGATGGATTTGTTTCGGATTCGTTATTATGCTTTGAGTCGAAGAAAAACACCAACGATTATCATGATGAAATGAATGGTGATAGTTTCCGTGATTGGTTGGAAGGTGTTTTAACGAGGCTCAAAGATAATGCGGTCATAGTTATGGACAACGCGCCATACCACTCGGTGAAGTTGGAGAAATGCCCGACTTCAAACTGGAGGAAGGCTGATATCATCCAATGGCTACAGGGTAAAGGAGAAGTTGTTGACCAAACTATGATAATACCGGAACTACTGGAAGTTGTTAGAAGGATAAAACCGATCTACAACAAGTACGTCATCGACGAGATGGTTTTACAACAGAACAAAACAGTGTTAAGGTTACCACCTTATCATTGCGAGCTCAATTCAATTGAGTTAGTTTGGTCTGTTGTAAAACGTCACGTAAAAGCCAACAACAAGACATTTAAATTACCTGATGTCAAAAACCTCTTGGTCGAAGGAATAGCCAAAGTGGACGCTGAAATGTGGAAGAACTTCGTAAAGCACACAATTGAAGAGGAAAATAAGTTTTGGACCTTAGATGACACGGTAGACGAATTGACGGCTGAACAAAACAGATTGGTTATGACCATAGGAAATAGTGACACTGAAGAAGATGACGATTTCGATCTTTTATCAGATTAAAAGATAAAATTGTGTAAATATTTGTAAAATTATTATTGTAAAAACCTATTTATTGTATTGTGTACATGATGTATAAAAATTTACTGTAAATTATTATTATACAACCATTAAGTTGATGCTCAATTTAAATAATCATATTATCAATAAAAAACTATTTAAAAAATATTAAATATTCCCGATTCCTTGGTAAACGTTAACGCCGTGTCACTTGGATATGATAAATAATTGTAAACCGGCTATTTTAATAATTAGTGTAAACTGTATACTCATCGGCACAGTTTGATCGGCAACTTTCGTGCTCGATCGATGGCTAGTTACGGCGAAAGTGGGAGAAATTAGCCTCGGGACGGCTGGCAGCCGTCAGTCGACATGCGCGAAACCGGTATGTTCTCTTTTGAAATGTAGTGTATATGTATAGATACAATGGTTTCTGTTCTAGGTTTTAAAACTATATTTTTATCATTAACGTTTATTTCTAATGTCTTTGTTTCGGCTCAGTTTATAAATTTAATAATAAAATTATAACAACACTAGTGGACTGTATTTTTGATTTTTAAAATTAATTTATTGTTAATAATTGATATTGAGATTATTATAAATTTGATTATACGACGCGCAATGATCGGCAATGTTTCCGACGCGTCGTTGAAACTGGACTGGTGACTTGTGCCTTATTATATGAAGGCGTTATTACCCGACCCATGGCTATATCACAAGTATTATCTGCACAACGATTGATAATATTTACTTAACATTTAACAGTCTTATTTGCTAAATTTATTATCGAATTATTTTCCGTTAGGAAACTATTACCTATTATACCGTTTCTCTTTATTGGAAAATTCTTACTAACTAAATTAAACTCTGTATATACGCTTTGCCCATGAAATATTAATGGTATTGTCACTTTCCCTAAAGTTTGTATTATTTGGTCATTTATTCCCTTAAGATATACTTTTTGTGTTTCGTCTATTGTTAATCCGTCGCATATAATATCATTTTTTATTACGTTCACTTCACTACCTGTATCGATAAGAAATTCTAACTCTTTAATTTTACAAGCAGGTGAAATGCATTTTACATGGTTAATACTATTTATTGTTGTGAGTACTGTTGGAAGGCAATCTCTGATGGATCCACGGTTATCGTTTGTATCGCACGCACCCCGTGTGTCGCGTGAGAGTTCGGCCCGTTTCCCGAGTTATTACGACGTTCGTCGTTTTGTTTTTTATAACATACCGCGATTGTATGCCCCGTCCAGGGACGGATTGGCCCACCGGGAAATTGGAAAATTCCCGGTGGTCCGCTGTTTACATTTATAATTCAATATTATAATATCCATAGATATTATAAGAATCTATTATTATTATTATAATTATCTAATATTTATGATAATATCATCAGGTTCGTCAGGACTTCAGGAGATTGAAAAATAAAAATGAACAATTCTTCGTAATCTAAAAATAGATTGGTTTTTCGTATTCTCCCGACTCCCGTACTCTTATCGCTGTTTGTCCGTGTGCACCACATAGACATCGCATACCACGAACTAATAATATTGTATAATATTAATAAATAAAAATATGACAATATTGTATACACCGACACTCCGTAGTCCGTACTCACAGTTGTCGCAGACCTCTTTCCAGTTTCCACAATAATATTGATACAGTACTATATAACTAGTGAATTAGTGACGACAAATATTTAAGTCTTATGTTTTTAATATACTGATATAGTAATATTTAATTAAATATGTCTAGTTCCGTTACTTCCGGAAAACAAAAGGGAGGCGCTGAAAAACGTCGCAAAAATAATAAAATATTATTATTAAACTCCAGTGATAAATGTTTAAAAATTAACGAAATGTTTTTAAAATCTAAATGTGCAAACAATATATCGTTAACAAGTACGAACAATGTTTCAGAAAATGTATTATTTGGTAAGTTTAACAAAATATACTTATAATTAATACACGATTATCAATGATCAAAAACTGTACTGCAGTAAACAGTTAAGTAGTTACTTACAATTTGATCATACAGTTTTGAATTTAAATACAATTTATGACTTAGTTACAATATTTTAGATTCTTAATGAAGAAGAAATTTATTTATTTTACTATAAAGTTTATTATGTGAAAGTTTTTTTTAAAACTAGGGTATGTTAAAAAAATGAACATAACTTATTAAATACAAAATAATGTAATATATATATTTATTTTTAAATATGTAATTGTTTTTGTTAGGTAATGTCAAAGAAACCAGTAAGACACTAGATCTCCTAGACCCTTCACCAGTTGGAAGTAGTCAGAATGAAACATTGAAAACCATTCCAGTATGTATTAATTTAATTAGTTGTGTGAATTGAAACAAGTTAATTATTAAAAACCAAACTTAAAGTTTGTCCTTGCTACCTATTTATTTGTATAAATTAATTAATATATTTTGCCATTTTGGTGTAGGAGCTTGAAGTAAATAGTTCATGTTTATCAAAACATGTGAGTACAGCCGTGGAAGATATTTTGCTATGTAAAGTGGATGATGGTATGTACAATTTTATTATTATATTATTTTAAGGGACAAAAAAATGTTTAGATTGTGTATTTGTGTCATCAAAATATGTGTTAATACTGTTAATAATTTATAATACTAATACTATAACTGTTTTATGAACTGTTTTTCATTAATTAATTTAATTGGTTATTATTTTAGATCTTTTCAAAAAACCAACAGTACTTGATATGGAACATTTTTTAAAAAGTCATCCACAATTACCAAAAATCAATTTATCAACTCCATTTAATTTTCAAAAAACATTTTATAGAAGTGATGGAGTACAGCGCATGTGGTTAACTTATAACAGTAATTCTAAACAGTTATTCTGTTACTTGTGTCTATCATTTTCCAATGAAATTAACTCATTTACAACAGGTATGAGTTCTTGGAAGTATGTTTATCAACGTATAAATGAACATGAAAGTAGCAAGATTCACAACCATTGTGTTGAAGCATATCTTTTATTTACACAAAATCGTGACATTAATACATTATTATTTTCTGTGCAAAAAGATAAAAGAAACGAAGAAGTTGCAAAAAATAGAGAGGTTTTTAAAAGAATAATAGATTGTGTATTATTTATTGGTAAACGTGGCTTGAGCTACAGAGGTAATAAGTTTGAAGCAGCTTATTCTTTAAATAGTTTGCATAATCATGGAAACTTTTTAGAGTTACTATTATTGTTAAGTAATTATGACCCGGTTATTAAAGATCATTTAGATACAGTTACTCAAAAAAGTATAAAAGCAAATAAAGCTGGTAGTAAAAGAAGAGGAAACTCTCTCACATTTATATCAAAAACTACAGTAGATTATGTAATTTCAGCAATATGTACTTTAATAAAAAAATCAATCAGCACAGATGTGAACAAAGCTCAAATGTATTCAGTTATGCTCGATACTACACAAGACATCACTGCTAAAGATCAATGTGCAATTGTTATCAGATATGTTGAGAACCATAGTGTACACGAACGGCTAATTTCATTGGTAAACTGCACAGATACAACGGGTCAAGGTATGTGTCAATTACTTCAGAATGTTTTAAAATCAAATGATATTAATGTAACAAATTGTGTGGCAAATGCCACAGACGGTGCAGCAAACATGCAGGGTGAATACAACGGTTTTAATGCATGGTTAAATAAAACAGCACCTAATCAAGTTCATGTGTGGTGTTACAGTCATGTTCTTAACTTGGTAATGTCCGATGCATCAAAATCACCTTTACCTGCTGCAACATTATTTACCTTATTGAATAGCTTAGCAACTTTTTTTAAAGAATCATATAAACGCATGGAATATTTTACTAAAAGATGTACAAGCAACCTACGTTTGCAATCAATTGGCGAAACTCGATGGTGGGGAAAAGAAATTGCTCTTAATAGAATATTTGGAAAAATGAATGATCCATCCAAAGATCTGTACATAGAAGTAATATTGGCATTGAGTGATATAATTAATAGTGATAATTCCAAACCAGACATTAAAGTTAAAGCTGATCATATGAGAACATCCCTTTTGAAGTATTCAACTATACTAACAGCATTTATTTATATTAGAATTTTTAGTATCACTGGTCCACTTTCTAAATATCTACAGACCAAAGATATGGATCTTTTAAAATCTCAAGAATTAGTTGACACAGCTTTAGAAAAACTTGTTAAAATTCAAAGAGATATGGATGGAGTTAAAATGAGTGGAGATGTTTTTGTTCAACAAATGAATTCTGAATTACACAAATTTAATTTGGATATAGTTGTTGAAGAACATTTTCCCAAAATCAGAAGTCGTAAACGCAAAATATTACCAGGAGAGTTGACGGAAGATTATATAATTAATGATCAACTTAAAAAATTTACTGTTGATGTTGACGCGGTCCCGCGTAATATTCCGTTTGAATTCAAACGGCCTTTACGCGGAAAACCGCGGAACGACTTCTTTATCCAACCGCCAGCGACGACGGACGACGCCGACGCACGATCAACGGCGTCGGAACGTCTCGACCGCCGATACCGCGAACCGGTCCGACGACCGGAGGCCAGTTTTTCACCATACACCGTACGCGGTCTAACAACCTCTGTTTTTCGACTCGCGTACTGTGAACTTTTGATTTTGACAATTGTGACTTTTATCACCGGATCTGTACCTGTGTTCCAGCTGTTGTTCATAATTTTAAACGCTGTTGTCATAGTTTTATACGCAAATAAACCGGCGAATACCGTTTTTTTATTAAACCTTACATCTTGTGTTATATATTTTTTGCTACCTTCAACACCCAATCATCCCATTCCACCTCCAGGTACGCATCAATGTGCATAATAAAATTCTTGATACTATTGTAGAAAGTATGAGAAGAAGGTTTCTTAAGCATAGAGACTTATATACTGATTTATCATGCCTTTCACCTACAAACTTCAAAGAAATCACTGAACAAGGACTATCTAATATTGCATTAACCACTTTAAGTAATAAACTTATACAGTTTAATAAAAATGCTTCTAATGAAAACATTAAAAATGAACTTATAAGTTTTGCAGAGAATTGGAATAAATTAAAAAAAAGCATTCCTGAAACGTATGCAACCATTTATATGATAAATAATAATGAAGAAGAAGAAAATGAAGAAGTATTAATAGACACACCAAATGACAATTCAACAACATTTTGTAAGAGTTGTAAAAACTGTTTTTTATGCTGTTACACTGTTTTAACAAAGTATAATTTATATTGCCAAACATATTCAAATTTATACCTTGCATATAAATATGTACAGACCTTACCTTCAACACAAGTGACATGTGAAAGATCATTTTCACAACTTAAAAATATTAAAACAAGACTTCGTAGTCAGTTAACTGATTCAAAGCTTGAAGCTTTTATGATGATGGGTGTAGAAAAAGAAAAATTGGCTACTCTAGACCGTGATGAAATTATTAATGTAGTCTCTCAACAAAGTGATTTGCTGTATAAATGTCTTATGTTTTAAGTTAAACTATGTTTAAAATTTTTAATATAAAAGTAAAGGGTGAATTTAAGTTATAATAGTTTTATAATAAATTACTATGCATTTTAGCAAGTTTATATACGTTGGTCAATGGTCAATACAAATGGGCCTCTA
The DNA here is from genome assembly GCF_002803265.2 of Melanaphis sacchari. Taxonomy (NCBI): domain Eukaryota; kingdom Metazoa; phylum Arthropoda; class Insecta; order Hemiptera; family Aphididae; genus Melanaphis; species Melanaphis sacchari. The sequence goes on along the minus strand of NW_020271093.1, from coordinate 7,988 downwards.
TGTTTATAATTTCCCGGGCCGAATTTTGATCCCAATCCGTCCCTGGCCCCGTCTTATTACAATACGTGCAGGTGTCGCGTGAATTTTGATTAGTGTTACCGCCCGGCGGTCGCGTATACGTTTGATTATTCATCCTACATTGTGACGAAAAATGTCCTTCGCGATTACACGTAAAACAACGCCTAACATTAAAATTATTGTTCCTAGAATTTTGTACTTGATTATTATTCCTACCTCGGAAACTGTTATTGTTACGATACGATATGTTTTGATTATTATTTTGACCACGGTTACTGTTATAATTATTGTTATATTTATTTGGTTGCTTATTATATTCATTATGGTTTGCTCTAAAAATCTCTTGTACATTATTATATGTTCGTATGTTTTTATCGGCTACTAATGCTACTTGCATTGCTTGGTCGAGAGAATTTGGATTTTTAGTTTTCACCTCAAATTTTATTTCGTTGGGTAACCCGTTAATGTAACTAACCATAGCTTGTTCTTTAATATTCTCACGTAATACTATTGCTTCAGACGACGGTTTACCTACGGCTACTGCGTCGCATAATTTTTGGAATATTTCTTCTACGCGGTTATTATATGCCTGAATCGTTTCATCGTTTTTAAATTTTATTATGTTAAGTTCAATTTGTAAGTTCGCGGCACCATAAGGTGATTCGAATGCGTCTAATAATAATTTTTTAATGTCGTTCCATTCTTTAATTTCCTTATATCTAGTAACATTGAAAGCTCTACCAGTTAATTTAGTTGCGGTTATCATTTTTAATAGTAACGGTAATTGGTCGGGATCTACTGAATCAATTATAGTTTCGCATGCGTTTATGAACGGATACATTTCGGTTTGTCCTGAATATTGGGGAATCATATGTAAAGCGTCAATGACTTTTAATGTGTGGACTTTAGATGTTGCCATTTTTTTAGTTTTTACTGTTCGCTTAGCTGGTATATACTCGGTATGAATGATATTTGTATTACTTCTTAATCCTATCTTACATGTACTTGTAGTAGGGTTATTTTCAAATTCGTCTAAATTAATTAATCTTAAACTTTTATTTAATATATCGTCTACTGGTTTATTAATTTTATTTACTTCTAATTTATCCTCTTCGATTAACCTATTTACTTCTTCGTCATTAATTAATTCACTATTACTATCACCTAAATTAATATCTAATATACTATCGTTTTCTAAAATATCAATTATCTTATCTAACGTTTCTTTAGCGAGTACCTCGAACTCGTCAACAATAACTTCGGCGTTCTCTCCCTTGGAACCCGTATTCATTAATTTAAATATTTATTTCTCATCAAAATAAAATCTCAATATACTCTTCAAAAAAAATATATTATCTTCAAAATTCTCAATACAAAAATACTTTTCACTTCAGTATAATTCAAAATCCTCTATAAATCACAAAAATACTTTTTACTTCAGTATAATTCTTAATAAAACACAAAAATACTCTTTAATTCAGTATAATTCTCAATAAAACACAAAATTCTCTTTACTTCAATAAATCTCAATATAATAATCCCAAAAAAATCTCAATATAATTCACAAAATAATCTCATAATCTCAATATAATCTTCATTTAATATAATCTCAAAAACTCTCAATATAAAACACAAAATACTCTTTTTCTTCAATAAATTCTCAATATAATTCTCAAAATAATCTCATAATCTCAATATAATCTCAAAAAAACTCTCAATATAACTCTTTATTTAACTCCCAAAAATAATAAAAAAAATGAAATAATAAAAATAATAAAAAAAAATAAAAATAAAAATGGAAAAAAGACCTTCCTAATTACGATGGACAAAATGACCAAAGGAGACGGTTATATGATTTATGCTTACAAAATCGCTGTATTCATTCCGTAGCTTAATTTTCTCGCCGTTGTTTTGAACTGCAACAATGTGTTCGATTTCCCCAGAGTTGTTGAAAAGACGTCTCGATCCAACGATGGTTCACGTGAGTGAAGTTGCCTCTGTTGATAGAAGTTGACGGTACCAAAAAATATGTTTAGAAATATTTTAAGTTGTCTTCTTCTTGGAAATCAATCCTACCGACTGCGCCAATTTTTCTGTTGCGTCCGTTATGTCAACGTCGATACATATATCAACGTAGAAATAGAAATACTAATGTTTGCAAGTTAAAAGATTAAGTCTTTATTTAATACAATTAACTCGTACAAGAATACAATTTTATAAGCACAAGATGGTGTGAGTGGTGTTACGACCTGCCTCTGAGCGTCTCGAATATCCCTAACCGTCTGCTGAGCTCTTGCCCTGGTCTCCCTTATATATGGTTAACCGTCAAGAGTGGTGACTGAGGAGGTGGTGACTTCCGATGACCTAAAGGAGCTCTCTAAATTAAATGTATTATTCAGTTGGGTGCCTTTCCTGCGATTTCATCGGTTCTACGAATTACAAGACGTGTGATCAAGTCTTAATTGTCAAATTAAATAGTACAATGTTAACACTGTTGTTTACTCATCATTTCTGAGAAGTCCAAGACGTGTGACCATGTCTTATTCATTATATTTAATATCACGATGTGCAGGTGTTCGCCCTATCCATTGGTGCTACACTGTTTGAATATATTATCCCATCGGTATACACATCACCTCTCCATATAATAAATACGTGTAAAATAACACGGTACGTAACAACAGCAAGCTATTAAAAACGGATTGATAGTTAACAAAGTAATATTTAGTAAATTTTTTTTTATCACATTTCTACAACACTTTCCTTTTTTTTTAGCATAGAGTTATACAATTTAATCAGTCGGCATGGCTAGCCGAATACATTAAATTAAATACGGATATGAGGAAGAGAGCCTTGAATGATTTTGATTTTGAGAAGCATTTCTTTAAGCTTATGAACAATGCAATTTTTGGTATGTATAAATTTAGTGTGATAAAGATTTTATACTAATGTTGTACTTTACAGGAAAGACTACGGAACAGGTTCGTCGTAGGATAAAAATAGAATTGGTATCGAGTGATGAAAGAATACGGAAACTTACAAATAAAACAACATTTAAACACGCAACGGCATATAACGAAAACTTGAGTGCGATAACATTGGAGAATAAAATCATAAAATTCGATAAACCTATATATATATAGGCATGTATTATACACACATTTATATTCTTAATCTTAAAAATTATAAAAATTATATATATTTTTTTATTTTTTTTTTCACAGGACTTGCAGTACTGGACATAGGCGAGACACTGATGTATGACTATCATTACAATGTTATGAAGAGATACTATGGAGAAAAAATATCACTCATGTATACTGATACAGGTGAATTAATAATCTATTTTATAATGAGCTTAATTTTCACTAATAAATTAATTTTTTATAGATTCACTAGTGTATTTTATCGAAACCGATGATTTCTATGAAGACATGGCAAACAACCCGATTTTACTTGACCGCATGGACACGGCGAATTTACCAGAAAATCATCCCTGTTATATTGCTGAGAGGAAAAAGATTCTTGGACTATTTTCAGATGAGACCAATGGGGATATAATGACAGAGTTTTGTGCGCTTCGCTCAAAATCTTACTCGTATAAGATTGGGATTGATTCTTCCAAAGAAGAGATTAGGGCGAAGGGTGTCAGAGGACATGTTGTCAAGAATCATATGACATTTGAAGATCACAGACGATGTTTGTTTGAAGGTATGGACTCTATTGTGAATAGACAGTCAAATATATCTATACGATCCTTCAATCACCAATTGACAACAATTAGAACCAACAAAATTACATACAATAACTATGACGACAAGAGGGCTGTACTTGAAGATAAAGTGCATACTCTAGCCCATGGGCATTATAGTTTAGAGTAAGTTTTTAAATTATTTAAATTTTTCAAATTATTATAATTATATTATTTATATAGGGACGCAGAGTTGGTTGAAATTATGGCAGACACTGCATTTTAGCCCTTGTGTAAATACTTTGTACATAAATAGTTTAAATTTGTATTATATAATTGTATATATTAATTTGTAAATACTTTCTCTATATATTTTTGTTTTAATTAATTTCCATGTTTGTTAGGGTACCAACGTTTATCTTTGTTGTAAATATCACTCAAATAATTTTTATATTATTACCATATATGTTAGCGTAAAAAATAAAAACCATTGTTAAAATATTATTGTTATATTTTTAAAAATTATTTACAAACCATTTTCTAATAGCAAATATTTTATAAAATGTACATTGTTTTGGATTATACTCCATATGAAAAATACAGCAAGGTAGAGTTTCGTCATCGCATATTTGATCCAAACGAGGGCAACCCAAGTCTTCAATGTTGATGAGTGCAACGTGTGGTATATACTCCATAAGAACTTGTTTTTTCTGTTCACCTTTGACGTAAATGCAGGTGAATTTTAATGAATTCAATATTTTACTGAGTTCTTCATACTCGATATCGCCGTATTCTATAGATAGTTGATGATAATTACGTTCCAGCCACTTGTTGGTTTTACGATTTTGTTATCCTCCATGGATTTTGAATGTTTAAATATCCAGTGCTGGGTCGCCCATGTAACCGTGTCTACTATAGACATTTCTTTAATCATGTATTTATTGTCTATTCCAAGAACGCATTGCATGTCCAAGATGGCTGAAGACATAGCTTATCTTTAAAATACGTTTCAATAGTATTAAGACGACTGAGTATAGCAGGTATTATGATTTTCTGCGCTTCTGTACTTTCTTTGATTGATTGTAATGATATTTCGTCTCTTGCCATATGCTCAGCTATCTGTATACATGTCAATTGTATCGCTTCTACTTGTTCTTCTTGAATTTGTTCGGATTTATGATTTTCTTCGAGTAAATGTTCGATTTTATCGAGTTTATTCGAAAACGATTTGATCGACTGTTCGAGATTTGATATATTTTTTTTTGTTTCCCCAGACTGAGTATTACCAAACACGTTCATGTCTGTAGCTCGACTGAAGTTATTTTCTAATGTCGCTTGTATTTATCCAACTATTGTGTGTATTATCGAACCCGAGCCATTTCACAAAAATTTGATTCCCCTTCTTACGTATAATTTTTTCTACTAAAAAGTCATTTGGATAGTTTGTTTTCAATATTTCTTCTGGATAAAAGCAACCAGCAATCGGCTTTCCAGTATAATCTTGTAGCTGATAAGTAGTAGGTAATGTTTCGTTTATTTTAATAATTTTAAATATTTCTGTAGACCAGCTAGGCAAATAACCTTTGCAAATACACCTTTAGATGTGCTTATACGAACGTTATCACCCACGTTAAATTTAATTGTTCCATTAAAAATTTTTCGTTGTTTAATTTTGACTGTCGTTGGATCTGCATCAGTTTGCACTGGTGTCATGCCTATGGTTCTGTGTTTTGAGTTGTTGTACTCATCAATCAATGAAGGTAAAATAGATAACCATTCGTGGGAGCCGCGTGCTGTAAACTCTCTAAACATTTTTTCTTTCAATGTGCGGTTGAAACGTTCTACAATACACGCTTTCATAGTACTATAAGTCGAATATTTATGTATGTTGTGCTTCTCCATCAACGCGTCGAATGTAGAATTGTAAAATTCTTTACCATTATCGAGCTGTAATAGTTTCGGTGTGCGTTTAATCAGTATTTTTGACATTGCACTGCAAACTTCTTTAGCAGTTTTAGATTTTAATGATATCGCCCAGACAAACTTTGTAAAACAGTCTATAACGCATAGAATATACTTGTGTCCCTTGTTTTGCTTTGAATATGGTATCATTTCAACCAAGTCGGCCTGCCAGAGATCGTTTTTACCATAAACATTAACTCTACGCCTTATATAATTTTTTCTTGCCGGTTTGTGTAATTCGACTGCGATATCACGTTTAAACATTTGGAATATGTTTTATAAACCCGGCTTCGCGCAATTCTTCGAAAATCGATATTATTTCGTTCGAAACGCCTGTATTACCAGCTGATTTTGACGCTAATAGTAACCGCAATCTATCGACTAGTTCGTTAGGATCGTCCCAGTATACTAAATTATGTTTTTGTAATTTCACAGATAAGCCTTTACCTGTCTGAAATAAATTCTGGATTATATCCGTATATTTATTTCCACCTTTTTTAATTTTTCTTTCATCTGCCGTTAAATGAGCTGATGTTTGAATCAATATAGATTTATATACATCTAAATCGTTTTTGGTGTAAAATTTAGGATTTTTTGAAAATAGTAAATTACCAAGCCCTTGTGTTAGCGGGTAAGATATGTCTTCAATAGTCAACGTATTGTCGACGAGATTAATTTCTTTTTTACCTAAATGTACACTACCATTTGCTCGTATTTTTGGTCCGTACGTCTTGTCTATATCATAAGATTTAAACCAATCATTTATTTTAAAAGAATCCTCAATATTATTGTCTTCCTTAAGTTCTATGGGTGGTGTTGTTGGACTTAAATGTTTTATTTTTTCCAATGGTTCGATAATCGGACTTAACGTTTCTGATACTAATGAATGAATATCGGCTTTACCGTGTTTTAATGCTGTATACTTGCGTTTGATATTTTCTTTGGCTTTAATCAGCTCTCCGAGTACTTCGCCACTAGCAGCCATGACTATGAATGAATCATTTCCATAATGACAACACTTTATATAACGACGAATGTGTCAAATCCATGATGATATCGGCCGTTGTCATGTTCACAGTCTTTGTTTATCACGATAAACTCAAATCCCCCCAGACGCCAACATGAAGTGCAAAAGTCTTAAAACTCTGAGTATGACATATCACCAGAGCAATGTTCATTGTATACATGCTTTAAATTAGTCTCATCTTGTTTGAATAATACAATAAAATTAGCGTTATCGCGCAAAAGTTGTTTTGGGACTTTTGAATAACTCTGAGCTAGATAGAATACATCAACTAAATTATGACGACCTCTGGAGAAGTTAGTTCTTGCAATCTTTTGGTTTTCAGTACTAATATCGTCGAAAATAAATACAGAGTTTGGTAAAGCTTTCTCTGGTTCAATGACTTGCTCATTTTCATAGAACGTAAATAATCCGACATCAGTGCCCGATAATATATCACTTAGCATTTTATGTTTGGGTTGATCCAATGTCTTCGAATAAATGTATACATTGTGAAATCTTATCCCGTTTATATTGGTTAATAACGCAAATATTAAATTCGTTTTTCCACAGCCGGAGGGAACTACGATAAGTGCACGTATCGTATTAGGTAGAAGCACACCATGCCTATAGTTTTGAATCGATGTAGGTGGGTCTACGTTTCTACTGATAGTTTTATATCTTGTTTGATGAATTTAATTTTTTATATAAATAACTGAGCAACGATGATAAACCAATCAGTACACAATGTCACTCGCTCGAAGAAGCAACAAGAATAAGGGCAGAAGGCTTATCAACACGCTTATAAATAAATTGCCGTTAGAAGTTCACGTGCCTGGTAAGTCTAGAATAATAATGAAACCGATATTATCATAATAATAATATTTCTTTGTAGGTTATCAATACTGTGGGCCTGGTACAAATTTAAAAAAAAACGATAAGCTCGCGGTGATAAAGGTATAAACCCGTTGGACTCTGCTTGTAGAGAGCACGATATTGCATACGAACATAGCAACTCTATCGCAGATCGTAACAAAGCTGATTATATATTAGAGCAGCGAGCCTGGGATAGGTTCAAATCAAAAGATTCGAGTTTAAAATAAAAAGCTGTGGCTTGGGGTGTGACTACCGCCATGAAAGCAAAACGAAAAATCGGTGGTGGTTGTGGTTTTAAAGCAGCACTTAAAGCCACTAAAAATGTTATAAAGAAAAATGTCGGTGAAACAAACTTGATGAAATTGACTAAAAAATGTATAGCCGTCGCGCAAAAAACATTCAAAACTAAGAAGACAAAAGTTCCACGAACAATAAATA
>NW_020271092.1:4867-7160 GCF_002803265.2 Melanaphis sacchari | reverse complement strand
TTTCAACAATAGGTTGGTTGTCTTTTTAATTTTTAGTACCATTCAATAATTATAGTAATTTTTTTTATAAAAGTAAAACATCTCAAAGACATGAACTATTTCAAACACGAATTTTCGAACTTACAACTTTCGGATAGGTGACATCCCTTTAAAATGTACTGTTAATAATTAATATATATTTTATGTTTGATTTGTAGTTCAATAAATGATGTGATTGAAATACAAATAACACAAATAATGCTAACTATTGCATCTATTTTTGGAATATGATTAATCACTAATTTTTATTTTCATTTTTTTAATATTTTAATATTTTTGTTTATTTTTTGTTTTAGGCTAAATTTTACTACTTATTTTTATTAATTGAAAGAAACAATACAATTCTATTATTTATTGTTACTATATTTTTATATTCCACGATTTGAGAAAAAAACAACAATTTAATTATTTTTAATATTATTATAATTATTTGATAACGGCGGCGACGAATATCATTCATTTCGGTGATACTCGTTTGCGCACAGTACACAATTTTTTACCTGTAAACTGACAACTCGTTTGCGTACATCGAAAAACATGAAAACCCGGTTAATACTAATTTTGACCTGAAAAATGACGACTCGTTTGCGTACAACTATTAAATTAGACAAGATAAGATGCACGTAATTGATTAACTATCATAGTTGGTTCTAAACGATAATGTGATTTTAGATAAATGGGTGCGTTATTGCGATGACCGCTGTATGTTACTATAGGTTTATTGTTTAGTCGAACGTGTGATGCTATCGAGATACCAGTTATTTTATTTCGTGTATTACCATGGACATTCAAATATTAAATGTTTTTGAAACGCGCAGAGGAAAACGTTGTTTTAACATTGAAAACTATAAGTATAGTGAATTTCGTATTTTAAAATCGGGTGATCTGTTGTTTAGATGTACCAATAAAAAATGTACATCAAGAGTTACAGTGAATGAATCGATTACCAGGGTAATTAATACTTCAAACGAACACAATCACGAAGCACACACTGACCAGGTAATTTCTAGAGAAATTATTAGAAGCTCTTTAAAACGTAAAGCAAATGATGACTTACATATACTTCCAAGTAAATTGATACGTCGTGATTTACAAAATATGGAGGATATTTCGTTAAATTTAACTCATACGGATATGAAGTTGTTTAGGCGTTCTATATATGACATAAGAAGAAAGCATTTTCCTAATTTACCGACATCGACTGAAATTGCTATAGAACAGTTAAATGAAATGCAAAATAAAATTCAATACAAGGGTGAACAATTTTGTTTTATTAGTGATGACAAAAATATAATTATATTTACGTGCAAAATTAATTTAGAGGCAATTTCAAACGCGGAACATGTTTTTGGAGATGGAACGTTTACTTATGCTCCAAAATTTTTTATGCAACTGTATACATTACATATTTACAAAAATAACTATTATATTCCTCTTGTTTATTGTTTTTTACGCAACAAACAGACTTCGACTTATTTGATGTTATGGGAAATGTTAGGAAAATTATGTGTGCAACTGACTAACAAGCAACTTCAAATAAATATTTTCCATGCTGATTTTGAAAAAGCCGCTCATAATGCTGTATTACAAAAGTTTCCAAATTGTAAATTAGTTTGTTGTAATTTCCATCTCGGGCAAAGTTGGTATCGACATATCCAACAAAATAAACCACTATTAAACGAATATTTAAACAATTCATCAGAAATCGGTGCATGGCTTAAGTGTTTTTTCGGTTTAAGTTATTTACCACCAGATGAAATCTCGGACGGCTTTACGGACTTGCTATCAATTGCACCTACGACTATGTTTACGCAATTCACAGATTATATTCTAGAAAATTATATTTTGATTGACTCAGATTTCCCTCCAGTTATGTGGGCAAGTGCACCAAGTAATAATAATCCAAGGACAACAAATGGCGTAGAAAGTTTTCATCGTCATTACAATAGTCAATTTTACTCGCCACATCCAAATATTTACCTAGTTATAGACACAATATTACAAATTCAATCAGAATCAGATTTAAAATTAAACTCAATAAAGAAAAGTATTAATAATGTTCAACGAAAAGACACCATAAATAAATTAAATTTTTTAGAAATATGTTTCAGACAATTATGTAACAAATCTATAAATCGATTGGAATATTTAAAACAAATCGGAACAAAATATTATAGCGACAAATTAGTTTAATTAACGACAAAGAAGCATTAAACATACATTAAATTACATTAAATTACATTAAATTACATTA
>NW_020271092.1:1264-4857 GCF_002803265.2 Melanaphis sacchari | reverse complement strand
TTTTTGTTTAGACGTTTTAGTAGACTTGCTATACCTAGTTTATGTACGCAAACGAGTCCTACGTTTTGGGTCATTTATCACAGGTATTAAAAATTCGTGTGCGCAATCGAGTTGTACATTTGTACGCAAACGAGTCGCAAAAAAGGTTAAATGTACGCAAACGGGTATCGCCCATTCATTTTAATTCTAATACTTATCTAATGTTTTTCGATAATGCCATGCTAAAATATCGATACTAAGTTCTGAAGGCAGTGGCGCCATTTGAGTTTTATAATAGAGGTGCCAAAATTTAAGCAGGCCAATTTTTTTTTCGTCAGGCCACTTTTTTTTTTTTATAAAATAGTAAATATAGATATCATATTATCATCGTTTGTGTGCAAGTTACTTGTATGAGGTTAAATTATTGAAGGGTATATTTTAATGAATTAAAATTATTCATTAATAATTTATTTGCCTTTTGGTATGGATCTAAAAATATTTAGTATATGTAGGTACCTACATTTAATCAACACAATTTATTCCAAATAAAATTAATAAATTAATACATTTATTAACATATTATAGTAAATAATACCATACAATATAAATTAATATTTTAAATTAATTATACTATTCTAGCTTATACCTTCTAGTTTTTAGTTTAGAAAATACATCTACCTCTTTGTCTAAATCTATTTTGTTAGCATCTTCTTTTTCTACCGCTATGACCATTAAATCGCTTAATCGTTTGTCACCCATTGAAGATCTAAGATAAGATTTCACTCTTTTGAGTGAAGAAAAAAATCTTTCATTTGATGCAGTACTCACTGGAAGAGTGTTTATAATTTGAAGTATCTTCAAAGTTTCTGAAAATGCTGCTGGTAGTTTTTTGAGTGTATCAATAATTGAATTTAAATCTGGTTGAATAATATTTTTTTGTTGAAGCAATGATTTTGCAGAAGTAAATTCAGATGGAATTTTTAATACATTAATTTTAAAATATTTATAATGATTTAAAAAAATTTTGTAAATGTAAGCATTCTGAATTGAAATAGTTATTATTATTATAATCAAATATCTGGAATATGTTGAACAGATCTTGGTTTTTTTCAGAAAAACGTAAGTCTATCTGTGTCAGAAACCTGGTAAATAAATATAAAACAATGTAAATCTCTAGTAAATACAAATAATATTATGTAATATCTAATAGTTAGCATTAAAAATCTAGGTATCCAAGTTATAATAAGATTTTCTGAGTGTAGTTTAAATTTTTAAACCAAAGTGCATATATTATAAGAAAAACAATACCTTAGCTAGTCATCTTGTAATTTTCATTTTAAATAATTTAAAAGCTAATTACAATATATTATTTCTAATGTTAAAATTAATAATCTCTAATATTTTTATAAAATATTGATGAGAGAAAGTACTATTATGTACAATATTAATTATTACATTTTAAAATATCAAGATAGCATTCTATAGTAATATTATATTAAATTAATATTTATTTACCTGTCAATAATAGCATAGAAAACTTCGCTTTTTACATTTTGTGTAGTATTTATGTTTTGAGTTTTTCCCAATGTAGAATCCACTAAGTAGTCATCTAAATTTTTATTCAATGTACAATTTCTTTTTAATCTTGTGTTTCTTACTTCATCATTAGCTAATCCATTTTTTTTAGCAAATAATTTTGACTTATCATGAATTCGAAGGAATGTTTCTTCATTACGGAAACCCTGTAGATCTTTTTTAGTTGATTTGACTAAATGCATAGCATCAGGTAAAAAAATTGAAGTAGATTGTAATTCACATGACAAACAGTTAACGCATTTGAGAATTTTTTTCATAATATTCAATATCATTATAAATTGAAAAGTAGAAATTTCCTCGAGTAATCCACAGGCTCTAGCTGTTTGATCTCCTTGCAAAGTTAAAATAGTCAAAACTTCTTTAATTTCTGAGTATCTCTGTTTTATTTTTTTTAGCGAGGTATACCAATAAGACCATCTGGTTTCTACTAATCTTTCCAAATGTAATACCTTGATTTTTTTATCCTTTTGAATTTTAGTAAACAACTCATATCTGGTTTGGCTATTCATTAAATATGTATAAATACCTTGAATAGTATCAAAAAAGTTTACCACAGATCTTATGTCTTGAATTGAATTTAACAAACATAGGTTAAGCCGATGTGCATAACAATGTATAAATATAGCTTGTGGAACAATGTCTGCTATTCTCTTTTGTACACCTGTAAAAGATCCACTCATCACTGATGCACCATCGTAGCACTGGGCTACACATCTATTTATGTCTAATTTATTTTCCGAAACAATTTTTAATATAGCTTTACTTAATGAATCTGCGTCACATTTTTCCATATGATAGCAGCCAAGAGCTTTTTCTTGAATATTATAGTTTTTATCAATAAATCTGATCAAGAAACTCAGTTGCTCTTTTTTACTCGCATCTTTTGTTTCATCAACTAAGATACTAAATGCAGAAAACTCAGACATGTTATTTAAAATTATATTTTTTGTAGATGAAGCAATAACACTTATTAAATCATTTTGGTATTCGTGGGATGTATAATGACCGTACCTTGATTGCATTTTTAATATTGTGTTCTTGTCTCCAAATGTCTCTAATAGTTCAATGAAATTACCTCTGTTTAAGGACTCTCTTTCTTCATTATGGCCACGGAATGCAAGTCCTTGCTTTGCAAGATACAGAGTAGCTTTTAATAAGAAAAAAACATGATTACGGTTTTCTTTAATATTTTGTAGTCTTGAGTGAGTTAATAAATTAGCAATACAGCTATCATTTTGTTTAGTACTCAAATAAAGTGTCCATTTTTCAATGCTGGACTTGTGTCTATCACTTTCATTATGAATCTTCAAACACACAGATTGTTTTTTCCAACCATTAAATCCTCGATTGATGAATACATAGTTACCACTATATTGGCCACGAATACATTTATTTGTTGAAAAATGTCTACATGCAAAACAATACACTGCATCATTTAACACAGAATATTCAATCCAGTTATATAATTTATAGTAATTTGCATTAAAAGATCTATTATCTGGATTTCTTGGAAACAAATTTAACATAGGTTGCTGCGGAGTATGATTTTTATTCAGAGAAATATCAATTACCTATAAATCAAAATTAAAAAAAAAATAATTACTCACTTAAATTAAAAATAAATAAGTAAGACATCAAGTCTTAATGATTAATTGATAACATTTAAGTTGGAATGATTACAGTTTGAATATTATGTACTTAGTATAAGGAAATGCAAGTTTGCATTTAAATTTCTGGTATACAGATCAATTATTATGTAACGAATAGGGCTTGGAACTTAATGCACTTAAAAAGTACTAAATATGCATGCACTAATGTCTAATGTCCTATTAATAGCAAAAATAAGCTTTAAAAAAGTAAAGTAAAAAGTATAAAGCTTTAGTTTTTTTTTTTTTACTTACAATGTTATAAAATCAAATATTTTATAATTTTTAATAAATATTCATTAATAAAAATGGAAATTTGTATGTCAACTAAGTATTTGAAAACACAATACAATAATAACTAGGTAGTAAAAA
>NW_020271092.1:0-1254 GCF_002803265.2 Melanaphis sacchari | reverse complement strand
AAAAATATGCTCTTAAAACTACAAAATATATTGGGTTTATAAAATTGATTTACCTTCTCTATAATATCTTTATCTTCAATATTAGATTCATTTCTATATTCATCTAGATTATTGTCTTTACTTATACTAGTTTCAAATGCATTACTACAAGTCTCATTATTTGGTTCTAAAACTGTATTATTTGGTGTCGGTAATATAACAGGAATGTTGGCAATCTATAAATTAGTATAATTAAAATAAATACTAGCTTAATATATTACAACTGTGAACTGATGATAGAACTGTTATTTGTTTATAATTACCAGCTAATAAAAACATATTTTTATATTGAAATTTAAAAATTTGCTTACTGTAATTGTTGACTGCGTTTTTTTTGTAAACATTTGCTCTATATTATAACATTTCGATGATGTTTCAATCAATTTTTTTTTGTTTTTGTCACGTAAACGAGCAGCTCCACCTTTTCTCTTTTTTTCATTTTGTAAATTCATGATGACAGAATTGAAAAAAAATAAATATTCGATAACTAAATTTAATGTCAACACTAAACGTCTTTACGTAAATTACATTAACATGTGAGTATTATGGAAACTTCAATTAGAACCAATTTACGAATATAACCTTACATTTCATTTTCGAGCTATTTTAAGAATGTTTTTTCTGGTAATCAGTCGACGGACGTAGTTAGATAATATTATTATTGTTAAACGTATAACCGTCTGTAACGATATTATATAAATATAGAATTATTCTGAATTACAAGCATAATTATTGTATTCAGGAATAACCGCATACGCCGATACGTACTTATTATATTTTTATATAAACTTATATTTATACTATACTTTATTATACCGCATTTATATTTTATACGTAGATACCAACGGGCAACGATAAAAACATAATCTGAAAGTTGGAAATAGATTTGTTCAATGATAATGCATATTGCATAGACGCATAATGAAAGCTATAATCTAATAAAAAACTAAAAATAATCAATTTTATGCATTATTATGTATTTACCTACATAATATACATAATAGTATAATATTTTATTTTTATGATATATTTTAATTTGTACGCATATAGCCATGGGCCAGCGCCTGTGCGCCGTCGGCGTATTGTAAATTTTAATCTATGCCAATTAGACACAGAAAAAAATAGGGGAGCCAAAGTATACCCTGCTCCCCCCCAAATGGCGCCCCTGTCTGAAGGAAACAATTTTAATTGCATTTATGATTTCATTCGATTCAT
>NW_020271091.1:0-20926 GCF_002803265.2 Melanaphis sacchari | reverse complement strand
TCAACAATCCACAACACTGTTAACGGTCTCCCTCAAGGATCCGTAATGAGTGTTACTCTTTTTCTAGTAGCCATAAACGAAATATGTAAAAAATCTCTCCAAACCGGTCAAATATATCCTTTTTGCAGACGACTGCAATATCTACTGCAGCGGCTCTCAAATCGTATCAACGACACGGTTTTTACAACAAGCACTTGACACTCTCTCAAACTGGTCTCTAGAAACAGGTTTTTCTTTTTCTCCCACCAAAACTCAAAGTTTAATTTTCAATAAAAATAAGAACATTCAACAACCAGTTTTCAACTTCATGAACACACAGTTAAGTTTCTCAAGAAATATTCGCATCCTTAGTCTCATATTCGACGAAAAATTATCATGGCAACCTCATATAAAAAAACTTAAAACTGAATGTTTGACAAGAATGAATACAATTAAAATATTAGGAAATTACACTTGGGGATCAGAGACAAAGACACTTATTTTAATTTACAAAGCACTTATCCTTTCTTTAATTGACTACGGATCGATTATCTATAATTCAGCCAATTTTAAAACGCTCAAATCACTAGATCCAGTGCATAACCAAGGTATCAGATTGGTAACAGGAGCTTTTAGGACAAGCCTATTGATAGTATTATGTGTAATGCTGGTGAATTACCACTCCAACGAAGACGGCAAAGTAGCATACTACAATAAACATAAAAAATTAAATGTTTACCAAATCATATATCCAACATCATATTCCATAACACACTCCCTGCCAATCAAATACCAAATCAATGTACCATATACGAAAACTTTAAAATTCTTAGTGAAAATCTACATCTTCATGACCTAACATTAAGCAAGGTAACATCCTCTATTCCCCCTTGGCTCTGGACAGTTAATGTTAATACTCAACTTTCAGAACACAATAAACAACATACCCCTAATAAAACTTTACAAAATATTTTTAGCGAAATAATATCCCAGCATTATCCAAATCATACACAAATATACACTGACGCTTCTAAAAATATAAATGGAACATGATTCGCAGTAATCACCGAAAATGATAATTATATGTTCTCTTTACCTCACTACACAAGTATATATACAGCTGAAACGTATGCTATATATGAAGCAGTAAAGATTGTCGTTTCCTCAAATTTAGAAAATACCATCATACTCAGCGATTCTTTCAGTGCTATCATTTCAATTATTAACCCTTACCCTAAGAACAAACTTGTGCAATTAATTCAAAAATCGCTCTCTACAACAAACAGAAATATTTCTTTCATGTGGGTTCCCTCACATGTGGGAATCCCCGGGAATGAAAAAGCAGACACTATGGCTAATGAAGCAATATTATCTCCGTCCTCTACAAAAATCAACAAAATAACTACATCAGATGCAATCTACAACATAAAAAAGAAAACATTAGAACTGTAGCAAAATAATTGGAGTAGCTTACCTTCATCAAATAAACTTAGAAACATAAAACCTTATGTCAAGAAATGGAAAAATCCCCCAGACCTTTCCAGAAGAGAGGAAGTAGTAATTACCCGTGTTAGAATAGGACATACCCATCTAACCCATTCATACTTAATCAGCAAAGAACCTAAACCTACTTGCGAAACATGCAGAGTTAACCTATCAATTAAATACATAATGATCGACTGCCCAAAATTCTCGGCGCACAAGGGATCCTCAAAAACCCTTCAACAATTCAACAAGCACTCAATGAAGACAACACCAAAGCCTTTCTCATCTTTCTTCGTTTAATTAAAATATTTAATAAATTATAATACATCAAATATCAATACACAATGTACATAATTTCACTTTCCAACATCTATATATTTTTAATGTATTTTATCCACTATATATTTGTATGATTTAAGTAGGCTAATTACCATTATCGTTGAAGCCTTAAATCAAAAAAAAAAAATAACAATTACGTGAATTTTAATGTTGAGAATTAAAGATTCAGTCATGGTATGTGAAAGTTTGTTTAACCTCTTGATGCACACATTTTTTTTTAACCAATTTTTTTTTTTATTTTATATGCAAATGTATTATAATAATTAGGAAAAATATAAAAAAAAATTTTAGAATAATTTAATATAAGAAAATTTTAAAAATAACACATGGCATCATTTGTGCCATCGTGCATGTGTGGTTGTGCTACATTACAGTAGTGTGGTGTTGGTGTAGTTGCAATACAGTATACACCACATAACATAAAACCATTTTTAAATTTGTAATTAAATTATTTATTACAATTTTCATAAATAACAAACTAAATACTACAGACATAACCAAAAAACTTAATCAAAATCAAAATAAATAATTTATACCTTTTGGTAATAAATTGTAACAAACATAAATTATTATAACAATTTTAGTTTATTATTATATAATGAATAATTAAACTTAATTATATAATTACTGTCGTTACTGCCGTTATTTTTATTATTTTTATTTTTGAGTGTGGAAGTTTTCCATGCATTCTGAACATACTGGTTCATCATATTTTGAACATTTATAGCGTGTTCGACTTCTACATTGGTCATCATGACACCTGGGAGCACTTTTCATTTCATATTTTTTTGGCCAATGATTTTCGCCATTATATTTGATTTCGGGAATAGTTTTATTTTGAGCCGTTTTAGTTTTTTTTGGGTTGGTAAATGGAGCGGGCGAAGCACATGGTGAACTTGAAGGACGACCTCTTTTTTTTAGACGTTCAGCTGTAGAGTTAAGCTGTGTTAAGCTAGTAGCTATTGAAGCTTTAAAACGAAGTAGAGATAATGGAGGGTTTGGACTTTGTCTATATAAGATCCACGCGTTCACAATTGCAATATTCATAAACTGAAAAAATATCCGGAGATACCATTTTTTGTTTTTAAAACCATGTGGATAATGGGATATTAGACGATCCATAAAATCTACTCCCCCCATAAATTTATTGTATTCTTGAATACAAAACGGTCTATCAACTTTGATTCTAGTTTTTTTCTTTTTTATCGTAACGTACTATTTCATAAATTAGTTCAGCACCGGCATATGAAGAAATCATATGAACTTCCCTCTTATCCATCCAACGCACAACTGTAATGTTGTCTTTTGACGTAGCGATAATACATGAACCTCGTTGAAGTTGTTTACCTGGTACTAGAGAACTTTGTATTTGCAGAACTCTGTTTATTCTCATAGTTCCTATTACCCAAATATCAAAAGAACGTAACTGTCTAATTACAGCCAACGAGGTGAAAAGATTATCCATGAATAACTTATGATTCTTACCATGGAGCGCATGACATAAATTTAAATCGGAATCACCTATTGGACCATATTTGGTTCGATTAACTGTTGATGCCTGATATGGTTCGAAACAATTTACATATCCGTTGCTATTAGCTTGCACCCATATTTTGAACCCCCACTTTTTGGGTTTTGATTGGATATATTGTTTCAGATGACTTTTACCTTTAAACGGTATCATCATTTCATCGATTGAAACATGTTCAGAGGGTGAAGCACAATCATGAAATGCTTTGTGAAGTATATCTAATACCGGACGAATTTTCCAATAACGGTCATTTAAATTTGGAACACTCAAATTATTATTAAATTGCAAATAACGTTTGATTAGACTAAACCGATTAACTGCCATAACATTTGCAATTTGATCCATTCTAATAGCAGGCTCACTTGTTGACCAATACATTCTAGTATTTGGATACTTTATATAAGTCATTATTATATTTATACCGATAAATGCTTTAATTTCATTTGGAGTAACGCTATACGTAAAGTTATAATTTTGAGCTGCATACTGACAACTTTCTCGGGCAATCAGTTCAAAAAATGGAATCGGTAAAAAGTTGAATGAAATAACCATATGGTGTACAAGCATCGATTGCAATTACTTCACCTGTAAACTCCAGTATATTTCCTTCGAATTTATTATCTTTACCAGCATACCATTTTTCGGGGAATTTTTTATTCTGGAACTTAAAGGACCATCCAACTCAAAAATCAATAATTATTTTTTTACTCTAATAAATAGAATAGAGTCTAACTAAGATAATGATACAACTAAAATTCGTTTGTGACTATTCGTTCGCTAGTTACTGTGACTTATGACATTGCGCGTGACGTCACGGACTCGTCCGCCGAGGCGGCGGCCATATATAATACACGGCAATATTTATCCATTTTTGGTTTAACATAAAATAACTGCTTATGAACTTATTTTTTTTCGAATGAACTAACCAAATGTATTCAAGAGTACCTCATAATCTTTCCATTCGTATAATTATATCACATTTTGGTTTAATAGTGTAGACAAAAATAACACTTAAATAAATTATATTATGAATTTACCATACTGCTGCTGCAGTAAACGTGTGTAATATTGTTTTGACGATCGTGACATCGTGTACGGATTTCTGACGCCTAAACTGTCTATATTGTTTTAACTCGTAGCTAATATTAGAGATGTGTATTATAATATAATTGCTATTATTTCATTAATATTAAACCAAAATTCAATACAATTATACGAATAGAAAGATTATGAGGTACTCTTAAATACATTTGGTTAGGTTATTCGAAAAAATATAAGTTTATTAGCAGTTACTTTACGTTAAACCAAAAACGGATAAACATTGCCGTGTATTGTATATGGCCGCCGCCGCGACGAACGAATCCGTGACGTCACGCGCAATGCACGCGCAATCGCTTAACTAGCGAACGGACAGTCACAAACGAATTTTAGTGGTATCATTTTTTTCGTCAAAGTTTGTACTTTAATTTAAGCCTGAGAAAATTTTTTGAGTTGGATGGTCCTTTAACTGTTTTATTTTTTTTTTTAATTATTTTATTTGCGCTTGGTCTTGTTTTGTTCAATTTATTCTTACCTATATCTTTTTTTTGTTTTACTATTTTTTTATTACTAACTACATCGCTGCTTGTCGATGGTTCTTCAATATTTGGTACGTTTGGTTTTTTTACAACAAATGATTGATCAAATACTTTGTCAAATACCTGATAATCCAATGCATCATTATCATACTCATCCATCAAACGTTCAAATTCGTCTTGATCAAAACACAAATCATCAGATAAACTATCGTCATTTTTATTTAGATGACTATCAAATAAAATTTTATCAGTGATTTCAGTGACTTCATCACTTAAATCACCAAACTCAGATCCATTTGGTGGATCACAAGTCAAAAACCGTTCTATATCTTCAGTTTTTAATTGTTTACGAGTCATTATATAAAAAAACGTAATATTTGTAAAATATAATACTATTCGTAAATCGTTTCTCACATACACAGTGGCACATATGATGACGGGTAAGTAAAACGATATTGCGGCGATGCGGATGTTATTAATCAAACGATAAATGTTTTAACTTATTTTATATTCATTAACAATCATTTAAAAAAAAAAAAAAAATGAGACTTTTATCTCAATTATTAGTGAAGTTATAAGATATATAAAAGTGCAAAATAATGATGTACAGCGGTATTTGGGTATCAAATTTTGAAATGCATTTTTCTTAGTGATAACAAAATGGAGCCAAGATTTATGATATGATATCATCAGATTTACATTTACACAGTGTACCCAGTTAAAGAAAACATTATGTTCACAAAATGTATTAAGTATAAAGACGGTTTTTTAACATGGCATCATAAGTGCCAATATGCATCAAGAGGTTAACTCAACTGCTTTAATAGTCAGTTGGTTTAAATTTCGAATTAGGATTTTATTAGTGAGGTTCTGAGGAATAATTGTTTTGACTAATTCTGAAAATATGTTCGTTCTTAGAATTTTCTGATATAATATCTGAATCAATACCTCTACTAGCTATATTATTAGAAAATAATATAGAGTTTCTGAGAATAATTTTACAAAATGGGGGTATAGATAGTCTGCCTACGCCTTCAATATCAATTTTTGAAATTTTCTATGGATGTGTGCAAGTGATGGTACCTATTTCCAGTTGGGTATAATAGATCCATGAATTAGTTTGCGCTAACTGGTGCCTTATAAAAGTTTTTAAAGAAACAAATTTGAATTTGTAATTATCTGGGTTAAATTGTTTATTGGCTATGTTACGTACCGTGTTATTTCAACACATATATATTATACGGAGAGGTGATGTGTATACCGATGGAATAATATATTCAAACAGTGTAGTACCAACGGATAGGGCGAACACCTGCACATCGTGATATTTAATATAATAATTAAGACATGGTCACACGTCCTGGACTTCTCAGAAATGATGAGTAAACGATAGTGTTAACATTGTACTATTTAATATAACAATTAAGACTATATCACACGTTTTGGACTTCTTAGAATCGATGAAATCGCAGGAAAGGCACCCAACTGAATAATACATTTAATTTAGAGAGCTCCTTTAGGTCATCGGAAGTCACCACTCTTGACGGTTAACCATATATAAGGGAGACCAGGGCAAGAGCTCAGCAGACGGTTAGGGATATTCGAGACGCTCAGAGGCAGGTCGTAACACCGCTTACACCATCTTGTGCTTATAAAATTGTATTTTTGTACGAGTTAATTGTATTAAATAAAGACTTAATCTTTTAACTTGCAAACATTAGTATTTCACTTTCTACGTTGATATATGAATCGACGTTGACATAAGGGACGCAACACCCTTATATACAAAGAAGTCTCTTGTTGTTGTAGTCGACAACCTTCTAATTCATATTAATTCTTGGAATTGTTTCCACATTTGAAAACAACAATCTCCAGGATGTCTTCTGTTCTCATTAAGCAATTCGTGAAAATGCAATAACACATTTAAACGACCTCGTCACAAGACTGCTAATTTGATATATTTATTATGATGTTTTTTAAAAATAAGGTTCATAGAAATATGAATCTACTATCTCGTATATATCATAATATAGGCCACATAAATATATATATATATCTATATTACTATTGCTAACACCTCTAGCAATATTACATATTATATTATTAGCATATCTCGTAGCCCATAACACTATCCTCAGGGACCAGTTGTTCGATGAGTCTCTCGCAGGTCTCCTTAAGCGAACACGTAAATGTTCCGTTCATTTTCTTGATGGACGCTGGTAATTTCTCCGAGGGCTATGTTCCTTTGGATTTTAGCCACTTTTTGACGGGCCCCTAGGGCTCGTCGTTCCCGATGCCGGTAACGAACCAGCACCAGGCCTTCCACCTAGCTTTGGAGCAAGCGCGGTTATATCTCCGGTTGAGGTCTAGATACTTCTTCCTTAAGGCTCTCTTTTTAAACGCGTCGCGTTCTGCACGCAGTTTGCGCTTCCAGCGTCCCAATCGGGCGTGCTCGCTGCCAAGGTCCGAGCTCCACCAGAGAGGCGGTTTCAGCCGTCCGACCACGGCCCGTTTCATGCGGGTATCACAAGCCGTTTGCACTTCCGAAAATGCGTTCACACAGGGATCTACGACCGGGCGACCGAGCTCGGCTGACCGTGTTTTCGCTAAACTTTTTAAGGTCTTACGGAACGATTTCCAATCGGTATTTTTCCATAAATATCGTTTCCGTACGGAACTACCCGTGGCTGGAAGCACGTTCTGGCTGCATGCAACTTTGAAGCTGATCACGTTGTGATCGCTCGACGTTAGTTCGGGTGTGACCCTCCAGTCCGTCACACTACGCGTTACCGAGGGCGACGCGAGTGTGACGTCCAGGTTGGCTGACCCTCTATTCATGAACGTCCTTGGTTGGTCCGGCTGGTTCAGCACGGACAGGCCCTTTTTATTTATCAATTCCACGATTACTTCGTCCCGGTAATCCGAGACTTCATCGTGCTACACCGTCGACCATGCTTTAACATCCGCACAGACAAGCACGGCGCCGCGGATCTGGTCCTGGACGGACCCTTGCGCGGCGGTGTGTGTCTGGGTGGGGTCAGAAAAATGGAAGTATGAAGATACAACCGTTAGACTGATTTTTCCCACCCTGAGCTTGGCCGCGACCAAGTGGGGGGTAAAGAGATATCCAAGAGCGAGGACTCCTATGGCAGGGTTCGCGACGACCGCGACAGCCTTCGGCCAGCTTCCCGCCGCGATTACCCTATAAGGAGGCCTGTCAAACAGGTAGATCCCCGTTCCATCGGTCCCAGGTTCTTTGGGGTATCCATGTTAGCCTGTCCATCTATAAGTATTTGGGGGTCTGCTAGGTCCGGTGTCGACCAAGTCTTTGGACCCCTCTTGTAAACCGAGGGGGCGTTCCGTTCATTCGGGGCGGAGTCAAGGACTCTAACGCCGGGCCAGGCCACAAGGCCATGCTCAGCGTCCGACCACCCAGTCAAAGGCAGCTCACCTCGTCCGCCCAAACGGAATCGTCGATTATCCCCCATCTAAGATTTTAATCTCATAGGTGGTTTTCTGACCCCTTTTTAGGTAGCGTCGTCTTGAGGCCCCCCGGTATTTTTCCCGGGAACACCTAGGCTGCAATCGGCGATCCCGGGTTCGACAGTCATGTCACCGAATTGCCCGCGCCTGGGCCAATCAGCGAAGGTCAGATCCAGTTCCCGTCCTCCTATATGAGGACCCCCGGACCCAATCACTCAAGCCCAGACCCAGTCTAATGCTCTTATTAGCCCGACTCCCGCTCACGAGGTCGTTTCTATCGGTCCCCAGGTAGCTAAATCCAGGGCCGTCCTCGATCGTGCCCTTGCCACGCGGATGTATTCAGTCAGTTCGTCTTCGCCCCTTTTCGGGCGGCGTGGGTCCTCAGAATCCTGGGACCCCCTGGGCTCCGGTTCCTCCCGTTCTCTCCACGACGACCCCCCGCTAGCGCGTTAGCGCGACGGTGGTCGCGCACAGATTCCCCATATGTTATGTTATTCGGGGGACCGAGGCGCAAGTGCCTCCCAGCGGTACGATTCACCCAGCAAGGGGCCGGACGAGTCCGGCCTCAGCAAGGAGAGCTGTAGTGAGGTATTCCGGCGCCGTCAAAGAAAAAAACCCGACGGCGTGCCCTGAAGACACGTCGCTGGGTTAACTCTCTAACTGCGCGATCCGCGAATCGCACTTTCACAAACCCGTGAAAGGTCGCGTTGGAGCAGGTTCGCCTCAACGCTTCATGACTCATGCGTCCCGGGCCGGTGCCCGTCATGGCAACCGAGGACACCGTAACTGGACATCCGACCCTTGTTTGCTACCGCCGAGTTTCACTACGATCAAATTCCTCTTCGGCGAGCGGACCTCGGCTGACACTGGTGCCCGCTGCCATTGAGGCTAGCATATATACCACTAGTTTACCATCAGCAGCCACCGCTGCGGACGCATAGCCGCTACCTCTCTTGGTGGAGTCGATTGTTGAGTTGGATTTGTGTTAGCCATCGCGGCCCGAGTCCGCGCAGTTTACATCTACCGCTACGAGGAAGCCCCGATCCGTCGGTACGAGCGCCTTTCCACCGGCGCCCGTATCGAAACCACAATTTCCCTAATACCGGTCCACCCGGTCACGCCTGGGGACAGCCCGCCAGGACCCTCACAGTGGTCAAGGCGGCCCGGCACGCACCAGGCGACTACATCGTCCACGCGGCGAGCCACTTTTCAGAGTGGAGCAATATCGGCGCGAGAACCGTCCTCCGGAGATTCGACGAGTCGGCTCCTAGGTGAGAGGTCCCGCACCACGGGATGACCTAGGCCTTTATGCCCGTGGAACGACTTTTTCGTCGCCCCCCGGATCATGCAAACGCTCTGGCCTATAGCGGAGGCGTACGGAGCCCAACCCCACACGTCACGCTGTCGACCGATGTCGTTAGCGGACGTTCCACCCTGGCAGTACCAGGCCCGAGAACCACCCTGGGGACTAGCACTAACACTAAAAAAAAAGTTGTTAACATCTTGAACTATATTAAAAAAAAAAAAAAATGCCTGAACTTTACTAATGCTTTTTGCCGCATCTAAGATCACTAAATTGAGGTTATGAGCACAATAATGTATATAAACAGCATTGGGAAAATCAGATTGAATTAAAGTTTGAACACCTGAGAGCTGTCCGCTCATAACTGCTGCACCATCATACCCTTGCCCGAAACACTAATTGATATTAAGACCAAACGTCAATAATGTTTGCATAGTCAACAGCATGATGTTTATCGAGTACAAAAAATCCCAAAAACGATTCTTTCATTTCAATTTTCTTGTTTTCATAGTTAACTAATTCATAACGTATAATAATACTCATTTGGTCCACTTTTTTAATATCATGGGTTTAATCCAATATTATTGAAAAAACCACAAGACTTTTGATGTCATCACAAATTATTTCACAAACTTTATTAGCTAATATTTCAATTAACTCATTCTGGACTTCAGTACTTGATTTTGTGTTTAGGGTTATTCACTAGATTATTTAAAATTGGATCAAATTCCACCAATAAATAAATTGTACGTAAAAATTTCCTTCTGAACACTTTTCTTAAGATCCAATTTTTCCTCTATGTTCTCTTAAGGTAGTATTTCCGCTGTTAATAATATTATTTTAATCAAACGTAGTAAAATATTTCTCGAAAATGTAGCCTCTTTACTATATTGTATTCCTTATTCCTTATCCATCGTTCTATTTTTCATCCATATGATTCGTATATTTGTTGATTCTAAGTGTTGAGTTGATATTTCATGACATTGAATGCTTTGAGATAAATGTTTCCAATCATTGATTCCATGTATCTATTCAGACTTAAAAGAAGTACTTTTTCTATTAGCAAACAACCAACACGATTCACAGTAAGCTCTATTTAAAACTGTAGAATAGCATAACCAAGAACGAGGTATTTTTGAACCAGACCGTGCAGAAACAAAATAGAAATAAGAAGAAAATTTTCTGCCATCATTATTTTTTGGAAATTCAATAACTGGCTTACATGGACCAAATGTTATAATGCTTCATTTAAGGTCACTGTTTTCTACTTCTTCATCAGTGTTCATAATCAGTTAAATTAGTCAAAGTGAGATTCAATAAATTTTGTTCTGCAAAAATCAAATTATTATTTGTTGGTTGATTAACACATTCGAGACGAAACACAATAATAGAAAAATACGTTGAGGACGAATAACGCGCTGAGCGTATTACAGTATTTTATTCATTGAAGACGGATCACGCGTTAAGCGCGTGATGATTTTTAGACATCGATATTAAATTCAATTTTTATTCTACACTTTTCGTATTTTCATCAATCGATAGTATCGATAGTGTAACAATTATCAACATCGAAAATTAAAAATTATAAATGGTTGGCTCCACGTTTTTTTTAACTGATGACAACAATTGCATTTTGTCTACAAAAATAATTTCTATTGACTTATAATTTTGTTTGAAATATATTAGATATTTCTCGTGAACTTTATCTAATTATATATTTTTAAATATATTTTTAAATATACATATAACATCGAATTAGTTTAAACACATACATAATATAATTGATATATGAATAAACGAGCATGAATGAAACCGAACGCTAAAATTAATGTTTATAAATAATAACGATACAAGGTGTGTATAATAAATATTGACATATTTTTATCAAAAAGATTTTAAACTCAATGAATTGTATTAAATATTTATAGAAAGACTATTTACGATTTTAATTCTGAAATTTATCATTTATACTAAACAATAACTATATAACAACAAATTATTATTTATATTTTTTATTTCCTATCGATTCATTGCGAGAACAAGTCATCTTTTTTATTCTCTACGATTAGTAAATAATATTTTTTGCCATTACTTAAAATCAATAGACTTTTTTGCTATAATTATTAACTAAAATGTCAACAAAAATCACTGATAATGATGTGTTAAATATTTTAAATGAGTTTATGGACGATAGTGGTTCTGAAAAAGATGATGATTAGGGCCCGGAATTGTATGCATTTGCATATTTTTATAAATTAAACTAAAAAGTAGCTAGGTAAGATACAAATTTGAATCTTAATCTTTTGAGTTGGTATGCAAAATTAAATTTGGCATATTTTTGCATATTTGGGTCATTTCAAATTATTATGCATATTTTTGCATATTTGGGTCATTTCAAATTATTATGCATATTTTAGCATTTTTCTGAAATATAATGCATATATAGAAAAATTAGTATGAAGTTATTAATATTATTATTTGATACTTAAATCCCGTAAATTGTGCAGTTATATTTGTATGCTACAATAAGATAAGATAAAGTTTTCTAAAGGTACCAATACGATAATTCTCGATAACAAAAAATTAGTAATGGACTAATAATGACTAAATACTGGCTTAGTTTCTATACAACTGTGCTTCGCGATATTGTGTGTTCAACTGTTTGTGTGTTTCTTATTATTTTATTAAAATGTCAAAAGTACAATCGTCTGTTCGTAAATATGTAGCGGAATTTGGAGAAAATATTTTTGCATCTGACGGGGGAATTCTTTTTTGTAAAGTATGTGAGATTAAAGTCAATAGTGTAAAGCACTTTACTGTCACACAACATCTGAAAACAGATAAACACATCCGAGCTGTTAATAGAAAAATTGAAAATAAATCAAAATCTCAGCAATTATTGCCCAATATACCGGAAAAATCCATGTTCGCAAAAGATTTATGCAACACATTTCTCCTAGCAAATATCCCTTTGGAAAAATTGGAAAATAAACATGTTCGTTTGTTTCTTGAAAAATATACTAGTAAAGATATACCTTCGGTTTCATTATTAAGAAAAAAATATGTCAATGAATGTTATGAAGACACAATGAACAACATACGAAATCAAGTAAAGGGAAAGAAGATTTGGGTGTCCATAGTAGGGCTTACGATTTCCTACGGGTATTTGAAATACACGGGTACACGGGTAGACGTGTATTTAAGTACACGTGTATTTAACCGTGTATTTAATATAACACGTGTATTTAATGTTCTATAATAATTTATAATGTATAACAATTTATAAATGTTAATAAATTTAGAATATAGAAAAAAAAATGTAACAGTAGTACACAGGCGTACACTATAGTATTTTTTTATTTTTTTTTTTATTGAAATTTGTAGTTTACAATTAATTTCGACAATTATGTGTACATGCTATAAGTAGATTATATAAGCAACCCAGAATTAAGAAAGAACGAAACTGTGGCGGTAACGGCGGTAACAGACTGAGAGGAAAGTATATGGCGAGCATCGGGAGTTATGTTGAGAGCGTGGAGGAGAGAGAAGAAGAGAGAACGCTCAGCCGACAAGAAGGGGCATTCAAACAAAATGTGATTAAAATCACAGACCGCTGGAATGTGAGGAAAAATACAGAGAGGCGAGTCGTTTAAGGATAATTTGAAGGAATGTGAGGATAGTAAAGAGTGGCCGAAACGAAGGCGGGAAAAAGAACTAATTACTTTACGAGATAAGTTTAGACTGTAGAACCACGGCTTGGATGGAATGCTGGTGTTTATATTTCTGTACCAAATGGCATAGTTGGGAGGTAGATTTCTGAAGGAGTTAGTCCATAGACGATTGACACAGGATTTGAGAATGGGACAGAAGTCCGACCAAGGAATCAAATTACTAGCTGGAAATTGAATGAGCGCAGTGGTTTTGGACAAAGAATTCGCGATTTCATTGCCTAATATACCTGTATGGCCTGGAACCCAGAGAAACTGAATTACAAAACCCGAGTTAGAGAGGGTAAGAAGAAGGTTCCTGATCGAAAAGATTAAAGGACTAGGTAGTGAGTTGAAGACATTAGAAGAGAGGGATTGTAGGCATAAGAGTGAGTCGGTAGCGATAATAAATTTATTGGGTGGTAGTGTGGATATAAGTTTGAGCGCCTCGATGATAGCAAAGCATTCAGCTGTGTATGAAGAAGCTGTTGATGGGAGGTTGTTGGTAAAGGAAATGTGTAATTGAAATGAATTTTTCATTGAATGAAAAAAGAGTACCCGGCCGAGATAGGGGAGACCGAACCGTCTGTGTAAATTAAGATGAAAAGGGGAAAGGTTTGGTGAATGTGATCCTGAAAAAGACCATTGACCAGATTGGAAGGAGAGGATTTAAGAAAATCTATAGAATGACCAAGGAAGTTTTTATTACAATTTATTATAGGAGCGAGAACTAACGAAGAAAAGTCTGCTTCGTAGAGAGGCAATTTGTTAGAGGTAAGAATATAATTTTTAGTAGTCGAGAGAGAATGAGCAACTGAAGCAAGAACGGGGACTGATCTATTGACATAGCGCCAGGCAAAAAAGACGTCGATGAAAGTGTTAAAAATGCACGGAGTGCGCTTAGACAAATCTCTCAAATGAAATTTTCCAGCCAGCAGTTTGCATCTGAGCTCAAGTGGTTGACAGATCGCTTCAATATCGATGGCGGCGGAAGGAGTAGATTTTAGGGCTCCGAGGATAGGTCTAAGGCATGATGTTTGCAGTTTTTGAATCTTATTGCGGTGAGAAAGGGCGGATGAGCCTGAAAAGAAGCAACCATAATCTAATTTTGAACGGATGACTGATTTGTAGATTAATAATAAGGAGGTAGGATGGGAGCCCCACCTTACGTTAGCCACCGATCTAATAAAGTTAGCCCAGCGAGCGCAGAATTTGGTAAGATCATTAACGTGTGGTGCCCACCTGAGTTTGGAGTCTAACTTTAGACCTAGATATGTGTGATTCGTGACTATGGGAATTATGAAATCCTTAATTGTGATATCAGGAAAATTATTTAGACGGCGCCTGGTAAATATAACGGCTTTGCATATATTATGAGCAATGGAGAAGAAGGAGG
The DNA here is from genome assembly GCF_002803265.2 of Melanaphis sacchari. Taxonomy (NCBI): domain Eukaryota; kingdom Metazoa; phylum Arthropoda; class Insecta; order Hemiptera; family Aphididae; genus Melanaphis; species Melanaphis sacchari. The sequence continues at coordinate 6,126 of NW_020271091.1, read as the reverse complement.
AATTCAAAGCATTTTGTAGAGAATCTAAGGTAATGTTCATGGAAGTGACTGCAACGTCAATAGATCTATTATGTGAGAAGATAACAATGTCATCAGCGTAGACGAGACAGTTGTGACCTAAAGTATTTAAGTGCTTGATGATAAAACTCATATACAAATTAAATAAGATGGGGCTCAAGCAACTACCCTGGGGCAAGCCCGTTGATGTGGAACGAATATTGGTGGATCCAAAGGAGGAACGGAAATGTAATTTTCTATCTGAAAAAAGGAGAGATATGAAGTTTATGAACAAAGATGGTATGTTTAACGATTTTAAATGAGAAATTAATGAGGGAATGTGAACAAAATCAAATGCCCCACGGATATTTATGAAAGTGGATTCGAAATATTCTTTATTATTAAAGGATTGATAGGTCTGACCGATAAACCTAGCGAGACAGTCACTTGTTCCCCTACCACGTCTAAAGGCAAATAGGTTGTCTGGTAACATAGAATTGGTTTCTAACCACCAATCGAGTCTGTTTTTAAAAATGTGTTTAACTGTTTTACATAACGCAGACGATAATGCGATTGGGCGAAAGGAATTGGTGGTGTGAGCTTTAGGAATGGGAATAACTTTAAATTCCGTCCAAGATGATGGGATTTGGTTTGATGAAATTAATTTATTGAGAATAGAAAGGAGAAGCTCTGTGGCAGCCGCGGGTAAATGTTTTAACATCAGAGGAGAGATGTTATCTAATCCCGAAGCGATTGATTTCCGAAGAGTTAATTGCTGCGAATAGTTCATCCTGTGTGAGAGGCAGGTTGAGACAGTGATCAGGCGGAGAAATGGTAGATAACTCTATGAGGCTAGGAGATGATTCAGATTCAGATGGTACATAATAAGAGGCAACTTTGGCGCAAAAGTCTTCAAACCAGTCATTGTTGAGAGTATGAGTAGAGGGCTGAATACACTTACGAAAACGTTTGGCTGTTTTCCAAAGGTCTTGTAAAGAGGATGATGGGTTAAGATTTGAACAGAATTGTTTCCAAGCAATTCTCTTTTTGTTTTTTAGTAGACGGGTTGTTGCAGCGCATGAATTATTGTAGTTATAGTAATTCGATGGAGATCCTGAGCGACGGTAAATTTTAAAGAGACGTTTACGTAGTTTGACAGCTTGAGTACAATTGGAATCCCACCAAGGAGGCGAAGGAGCAAAATTTTCCTTAGTTTGATTTTTATGTAAAATGGATTGTTTGGATGCGGTTTAAATTAGTTAACAAAACTGATTGTACGCATCCAGGGGACAAATTGTGGCTTCAATGGGAGAGATATTATAACTAGTTGTTTGAGAGAATTGATTCCAGTCGGCTCGGTTTAAATTAAATTGTAACGTGGGGGATGGAGTGTCTTGTAAAATTGATGGATAGCCACGGTTGTGCGTATTATAATTGAAGGAGATGATGATGGGGAAATGATCGCTACCGTGGGGGTCAGTCAAGGTATGCCATGTAGTAGACCAGATTAGATTTGGAGATGAAAAGGATATATCGATGGCCGAATTTGGGCTGTTGGGTCTACCTAGATGGGTAGATGTGCCTGTGTTTAAAACACTAAGACCTAGCGAATTAATGGTGTCATAAATGATATTGCCACGACGTGAAGTGTAAGTGGACCCCCAAGCTGGATGATGAGCACTGAAGTCGCCACCAAAGAAGAAGTTATTCGTTCCCAATTTAAATAGAGAATCCCATACATCCAAGGAAATAATAGAATCCCCTGGGATGTAGCAAGACCAGAACGAAATGGAAGGGTGATTTTTGATGTTTAAAACCTCAATACCTACAATGTCAATTTTATTGATGGAGAAGACTCGTTGGAGATATGGATTTAGTTCGATTGGCCGTACTTTTAGGGAGGAATGGGTTGATATGGCAGTGCCACCATAACCGTCCAGTCGATCGGCTCTGAAAATATTGAAATGAGGTATGTGGAAATTGCGGGAAGGAGAAAGCCAGGTTTCAGAAATTAGTGTAACAGAACATTTAGATGAAGCTAATAAATGTTGGACCGATGGGCCACGAGCCGGAAGACTACGGACATTCCATTGTAATATGTTAAGGGTATTCATTGGGTTGGTAGAAATAAAAATAAAGATAAAAATTAACAAGATGATAGATTGTGACTTGATATTAATAGATTAAGCGAGAGAAGAAAAATTGGGGACGGCTAACAGAGAAAGAATGGAAGACTCAATTATGTTTTGAAGAGAGGTAGCGGTATAGGAAGATAGATTAGGGGAGTTTAATAGCGACTCGGATAACTTGAGCGCAAGCGTATTTATCCATGTAAAATCGGTATTTTGGGGAGAAGTTTCTGAATTGGACGTGTTATTAGAGGCGTACCTTAAAAAGGAACCATTTGGTAACGAGAAATTATTTTGTGTAGGAATGTTGGGATAGTTTGCGGCGCGGAATGGAGAACGATTTCTTGGTTTCTTGAGTAACTTATGCGAGTTATTGGAGGGTAAAGTAGGGAAGGAAGTGAGTTGTAGAGAGTGCGAAAGAGGAGTTTGGCGGGAGGAAGGAGAAGAGGATCGGTGAGTGGGAGAGGAAGGAATAATCGGTGGAGATACAGTGGGCTGCTTATTTACAATATTAGAAAAGCTAAAAGCGGAAGAAACCTGATTGCGTTTTTTAAAGTTGATTGCGTCTTTGAAGGATAAATTTTCGGTGGCCATGATCTTTTTGACGTCTCGTTGAAAGTCCCATTCCTGGCAGCTCCGGTCCGTGGCGAGGTGGGATCCTTGGCAGAAAAGGCAGCATGGGTTCGTGGCTTGGACTGAAGGGCAGGTTGATATGGAATGTTTGTTGTCGCCACATTGGCTACATCTAGGGCTGCTCCGGCAGAATTTTGAGGTGTGACCAAAACGCAAGCAGTTATTACATTGTAAAGGCGAGCGAATACTAGGAGACACGTCGAAAAGCATGTTGAAAATGGAAAGGTTAGGGGGAATTTTTGGTGACAAAAATTTAAGTTTAACTATACGAGTTGGGGTACGTATTCCGTCTCTATTAGACGATATCCGTTTAAATTCGATGACCGGAACGCAGCAATTTAAACCTTCTCTAAACTCCTCTTCTGGAAAACGTGTGTCTAATTTAATAATTCCGTGCGTAAAAATTAAAGTGGAAGGAATGTAAGCTGACAAATTGTGTGCGGAGAGTAGTGGTGAGTCAAGACATGTGTTAGCGTGGAAAATCGAGTCGAAAGAGACTTTGACTTTTCCGTGACCATTTAGTTTAATGCAATTAATACCAAAAAAGTTATTACACAAAAATTTGGCCCATTTCAGTGGGTGCCAGGAGCCATTCGTGGTGCTGTTATCAGTGGATTCTATTATAATGATTGGGGAGCCCTCAAAATGGTCTTCAAAATGTTTGAGGTGTTGATCTGATGTTCGATTCGAAAAAGTGTTATCGGGCGCGTCAATTTAGTGCGAAATAGATTTGGTGTTTGGAGTAACGCTCCCGGGTTGCGATGTTTCGTACGGTATTACGTTATCTATGCCGATATTTAAAAAAAAAAAAAAATTGGAAAAACCGAAAATTTCTTAGGCCTACAATTAGCCGAAAACTTGTCAAATTATTTTAAAATTTTTTTGGTGTGTATAAAATGGTTATCTTAACAATTGGTGAAATTTTAAAATGTCTGCGATAATTTATTTTTGAATTACATCAAAATAAGAAATTCGTGCACGGAAAAAACGGGGGAACACCCAATGTCTTACTTCCAAGTTCAAAGTGTTCAAACGCTCATAAAAATTTAGTTTGACTTACGGTAAAAATGTTTTTTGTTAGAATGGTAGAAAAACTTATGGAGAATCTCATATTAAATTTTCAAATTTTAGACTCAAACCAAAAAAAATACGTATCACGCATTTTACGTATTTTTTCAAATTTCTAACTTTAGACGCTAATAAAAAACAATCAAAAATTTACGCTCAATTTTTTTCTCCATTTTCTTAATTATCTCAAACGGAATAATTTTATTATTTGAAAACAATATATTACTCATACGACGTGTATATTATTATATAAATACAAGTTGTACTGTACAACGTATGATGAATCTTGAGTATACTTTTCGTGCACTCTTCAGCCAAAAAATTTAAATCAATTAATTCGAAAAATTATAAAATTTGTGATTTAAGTTCATCAACTTCAAGTTCATCGACCTGCACCTCTACATTACCTTTACCTTCATCTTCCGATTTCGCAGAAAATGATGACTCTGATGGCATAAGTGAAGTGGAAGGTCCAGTTAACTCAAATGTTGAACATAAGTCACCAGTTAGTCGAAAACGCAAAAGACCTAATGTATTGAAAGTTCAAAAATCTAAATTTGCGTGCAGTAACGAACGAAGAGAACTGATTCATGAATCATTAGCAAAATTAATATCAATGAATCAACTACCAATTTCATTTTGTTCGAACATAGGATTCAAAAATTTTATGGCTGTCGTTGAGCCCAATTATAAAGTTTGTAAGCAAGAAGCAATGAAAGCTAGAATAAATAGATTAAAAAAGTTAGTTGAAACAAAAATAAGGGAAAATCTACATCAGACAAAAAGTATCGTTTGTACAACTGACGGCTGGTCTTCGTTATCTCAGGATTCATATATTACCGTAACTGCACATACAATTGATTAACATTGGAACGTTAGCTCTTACACCCTTAGCACGCATGAAATGGAAGAACGCCATACAGCTGAGAATCTAGCGATTCAATTGGGCAATACATTTAATGAATGGGAAGTTAACAGTAAAGTCATAGCTGTTGTCACCGACAATGCTAGGAACATTGTTAATGCCATTTCATTAATATCTAGCGATACAAACATTAGCAGTGTAACATGTGCAGCTCATTCACTTCAACTTACTATTAACCATTCGCTAAGACAAGATAGTATTCAATTATTAGTTGAAAAATGTAGTAAACTTGTTTCTCATTTTAAACATTCAAATATAGCGAAACGATCATTAGAAATTAAACAAGAGCAGCTTGGTATGGCAAAAACGGCTTTGATTCAATACTGTAAGACACGTTGGAATTCTACCTTCATGATGTTAGAACGTCTATACCTTAATCGATCTCCATTAGCTAACGTCATAGCTGATCGAACTATTACAAGTGCAACTATGGCACAAAAGTTTGAAATTACAGAGAGCCAATGGGCTAGGGTAGAATTTCTTATCAAAAAACTCAAACCACTACAAATAATAACGCAACTATTTTGTGATGAAAAGCATTCTCCCGTTTCAATGGTCAGACCATTACTACAAAAAGTAATAGAAAAACATTTATCAATAAATGACACTGAAGATGATATTGAAATATATTTCAAGCAATCACTTATAACACAAATAAAAACCCGTTTTAATCTCGAATGGACATCCTCAAGTACTGTAAACCTAAGTCAAATATCTTCTTTACTCGATCCAAGGTATAAGGACTTAGAACATGAGTCACTTGATTCAAGAGATGATATTCGAAAAGAGTTGCAAAATATACTTGAAACTAATTATCCACAGGTTTCAGTTACGGAACATACAAAAAATTCACATACAAGTGCCATGGAGTTCCTATACGGTGACGAAATGATCGATATGAATGATCCAAAAATACAATTACAAGGTTATCTGGCTGAATCTCAACTAAGATTTGATTTGGATCCTTTTGAGTGGTGGAATACAAGAACAATCAAGTATCCAATCATTTCCGAATGTGCGAAGAAATATCTCACAATACCAGCTACATCAGTCAGCTCTGAAAGATGTTTTTCAACTGCCGGAAATATTGTTACACCAAAAAGGAGCTGCTTACTCCCAGAAAATGTAAACACGTTAGTTTTTTTGTATCAAAATAGACATCTAATTGATTAATATATTTATAACCTTATACAAATTATTATAATTTATTATGTTATTATATTATCTAAGACTGGAATGTGAGACTAATATCTTCTATTAATATTGTATATTTATTATTTATTACCTACTGTTAAATTGGTTTTTTTCTATATGCTAAATATATTAACATATATAATACATTATCAATTATTATATATCATTAAAAACACGTGT
>NW_020271090.1:0-14737 GCF_002803265.2 Melanaphis sacchari | reverse complement strand
AAAAAGCTGTTCTTAAATTTTAAATTTAAGTTCTACACTCTCGTGGCACTAAAACATACCATGGTTAACGTTTGCCAAAAGATACAATTTATAATGGGGCACATAATCTGAAAAAAATAAATAGCATATATTATTTTAAAATATTATTATAAGAAGGCCAACTATAAATATTATAAGAAATAAAAATATGTAATATGAAATAATACACCTATAATTCTTACGTTGTTATATTCATGTAATTAATAATTGTTTACGGTTATTTTGGCATGAAAATACGATACGTTTTAAATCTTTAATAATTATGATATGCATTCTAAGATTTTTATGTTTATAATTTGTAATTTGTATACTTGTTAATAAAATATTCATATTTAGTTTTACGTTCCAAAACTTTCATTTTGACGGTTATCCAATACTCCTCCCTATATTTTTAACTACGCTCTTCATGATGATCTCCATATGAAAACAGTAGATAAGGAGGCACGCATTTTCTACACACGATTTCATAAACGACTCCAAACTCATCCTAACCCTCTCGTAAAAGATCTTTCTATCCCTACTCTCTCAGGAAATCCTAACCGAAGATTAAAAAGGAAATGGTGCCGTGACCTTTTACAAAACTTTTATGTATAATATCTCATTGCCAAAAAAAAAAAAAAAAAAAAAAAATTAAAAAAATAACACTTATTAATCAATAGCCAAGAGTCGTCACTAATGGGTGTCTGCTTAATTATAATTTTTCATGTCCTAATTTACTCTCAACATATAAACTTATTGTGCAAACTGTATAAATTGTTTATGTCAAATAAAAAAAAAATTAATTCACACATTTTTTTAACAGAAATTTTCTGATTTATTTTTGATACATAAACATGATGATATAGCATACAGCCTTTTGAATGCTGTCAGAATTATTTTGCCGAAATCATTTTTGATCGACAAATATCTGTATGAAAATGTTGAAAACAGCGAAATTATTGTAATTTCTAAAATCACGGTTTTTTGTATCTAGTGCGAATAGTGGGTCATACTTACGGAATATTTTTTTTCCAAAATTATTATTTTCAGATCCTTTGCTGCCTGAAAAAAATTAAAAGTTTCAAACTGTCAATATTTTAAATGGTACATATATCTTAAAGAATTATAATAGAAAAGAACGTAGCTAACATATTGGATACACAAAATTAAGCTTTTATCAATATATGTAACAGATTTTTTTTTTTTTTGTAGAAGTATTATTGGTAGTAGTCAGTAAGTATGCCTATAAATCGCGTACATGCAACTAAGTATTAAAAGGAAAGGAAGTAACTCTTCTTCTATACGCAGTAAGCGTTGAGTAAACTTTATGATTGAGTAAGCCACTGTAAAGTTAACGTTATAAATTTTAATTCAATGATCACTCGTTACATATGAAACACAATCATGTTTGTATTCGGTATTTCGGTCTGTCAGTCTTTATTCATAAATACATTTTTAATATTTGTATTTTGCTATATTAATAATTTATTTTACAATTAGTTATATGGTAAATGTTAAAAGGAATAAATATAGGCTTAAGATGTATGCAAATATTTTGATATACGTATTATTGTGTAAGTATAGTAAAACTTTCAAACATTTCAAGTTTCCACGATCATTATTTTTTTTGATTACAACAAATAACTTTAATCGTAATAGTCGTAATAAAAAAAATGAATACATATTTTTAGTTTTAGAATGAACTATTTATGAGAATCTATGATGATATTTTCTAAATTTTTGACCAAAATGTACAGAAGTTTTATCTACGTAATACGAATCTGTTTGAAAATCAGTAAAAACTATTTGATGAAGTAAAAAATGTTCTTAAATATCGAAACATGTACAATTATTCCTTCGATAGTACCTATCTTATAATAATAGATTTTGATTTTGGTGCTAATTACATTTACTATTTCTTACTACCTACGGTGGTGCAAAATTATATGCCCTTAATTTGATTCAGATTACAAACACTACTTTTAGTTACCTGCGGTTGTGCAAATTAAATATCTTTATTTTAGTGCAAATTACGAACTCCAAAAAATCCCTTTTATAAAACATACTTAATGATATTAGCTTACAAAGCGTTTCCGATAAAAATCATTTTTTGCATACACAACGATATACCATTGAATTCAAATTTAACACATTCATTACAGCGACTCACTCGAAACCTAATTTTAAGCAGTTCACCTACTTAAGTTCCTTATTTGGACCTTGGATTGGTATCTATCATTTTGAGTTAATATGTTTAACTCTTTATAATGTTGAACTTTCGAAAATACCAACTAAATCAATCTAATTTTTTATAAAATACCACCCTTAAAGTCGGAACACTTAACATTTTTTTTTTTACTTTTATAAATTGTGTATACATATATATCTCAAGCACATACTATTATAACATCAATACATGCATTGCTTCTTTCACATTCTAAAGCTGAAACGTACTTGTGAATCCACTCATGTGTAGTATATCTATAAAATATTTGAAATAAAGTTAAGTTAACACATGATGAATGAACACAATTTATTTTGAACAACATGGTTTGAAATTTATTTAGGTAGTTTTTTTTTTTTATACAGTTCAATAAAAACACTTTATTGTGAACACTATTGAAATTAGGTAAATGTAATTATTTAACTGCAGAAAATCAAAATTACTTAAAAATATTTAATAATGCAGAAACCTTTTACGTCAAGCTCAAAAAACAAAATGAAAATGTAATCATTGTTACATTTTTTGATTACAATAAGAAAGTACTATTGATATTTTTCTAATATGTTTGGCCAAGGTTCCTTGTAAAAAACCATTAAATATACAACGTAAAAAAATAAACTATAAAAAGATATAAATATAAAAATGAAAAACAAATAGATAACCTGTGTATAAAGAAATCTCGTGTCAATAAATATTATCAAAAGTTACCACTAAATATAATTAATGTTTACTAATTAATACTGTAAAAACCCAAACTTCATATAGATACTTACTGGTACAAACTGAAATTTAAAAATAAATAATGATTCATATTATGTCAATTAATTATTAAAACAACTAAAGCAATACATAAAAACTTTACAAAAATTTAAACTATAATGTAAAACAATAATTTAGTAAAATAAAAGTAATATCATTCAAAAAAATAAATAAAATATTCAATTTGATGATTAGGAAAAAAGAAAGTAGCAAATTTTATTTGGTATTATTTTAGATTCTGAATGATGAATGAGTTGATTGAATAGTTAATAAAATCATTTAATCCTTAACTATTAAGGTGGTCTTGAATAAAAATCTATCTTAGACTTTAAAGAGGTCAAAATTTAAAATTTGCTGTATTTTTAAAATAAGTGGGATAAACAAAAAATAAAAAGAATATGAAAAATAAAAGTTTTTACGCAATTTCTTCTATAACCATTTTATATACATAATAAATTTCAAAATGTTTTCACTCTTTTTGGGCTACTTTTAAACAAGCGACATCTCCCATTTTTTTTTTTTTTTTTTTTTTGTTAAAATAATTTTAGCTAAGTAAAATTTTATGAAAATAGATTTCTAGCAAATTTTTAATTTTACAATTACAAAATGTCAAATTTTAAATTCAGATTTTGAATAAAATCGTTGAAAAGTTTTATAAATATTTTGCAACTGAAAATTTATAAAATATGTGATTTATAATATTGATATAGCTAAGTAAGGCTTGAAAAACTTATCCAAAGTCTATTATAAGTAGTTAATACTGAAACCAACAACCAACAAATCTTCAAAATATTTAATCACAATCTAATCCAGTAACATTTGGATGGTTAACACATGTAAGTTATGAATAGCAACCTTAATTATTTTATTATAATTCACAAATATTTTTCGTGTTGTCATAAATTTTTACATTTATAATTATGTATTATACACTCAATGAAATTTTTAAATCTAGTGTTTTCGATAAAAATAAATTAAATCTACTCTTTAAATAAATATAATAAATAAAGCAATATTGAAAAATACAACATGAAATAAAATATTTGTGGAAATCATTAATCCTCGTCCATTCATGTGGATAAGTTAGGTTACAACCATCTGGTTAACAATTAACTCCAAAATAATTTTAATTAAAAAAACAATCTGTATTTATATTTTTAAATATAATGAAATCATTTACACTTACTTTTAATAAATTTAGCTTCAGTTTGATTTTTACAATCTTCTGGTATAGCTAAATAAAAATGTTCCCAAGATAATAATGAAAAAAATTAGAACACAATTAAAATAGAGATAAGGTAGAATACATAATAGGTATCGATGAATTATTAAATTTCTTCTGATTGAAAAAGTATTAATATAATACATATAATTTTAGAGCATATTATATTTTATGTAATAGCATAATATATTATTATTGTACTAAGATACAACAAAATTTGTAATAAATTGTTGAACCAAGAATAAAATAAAATGTGAAAAATAAACAAATGTTTATTTATTTTCAAATTCAAAAATAAAATAAAATCTATTATACTTACTTTCAGAAAATTTAAATTTGATATTTTCATTTTTTGCTTTTAATAAATTTATATAAAAATTATTACTAAAATTAATAATAATAAAATTATAATAAGATTAGATAGATACAAGATAAAGATATATTCTATTAAATGTCAACATTTATTACATCTGATCCCAGTAAAATATGAATATTTTAATATCAAAACACATTGCATGATATCGACACAAGTATTTTTTTGGGTTAAAAATAAAAAAAAAATTTCTATTTAAGTGATTACACAGTCTTTATAAATTTAAACTTTACACATAATTCTTTCCTTTTATTTACTCCATCTATTTATATTCTTGGTTAAACATAGTTAAATTACTTAATAGACCTACAAGAAAATATTAGTATAATTCTTTTTTTCAGAAAAATCTTTAATATTTTTAAGTAAACAACTACTTTTCGATTTTAACTTTCGAACAAAAAAGTTTTTGTTCAGTCTAATTGATCTGATTCACTTTTATTATTTAAAATGATCATCATCAGCAATACTTTCAGATAATTGCATTTTACTTAAAAACATCAGATGGCGTATTCCAAGAAAGTAAAGAAAGATATTAAGTAATGTTAGACATGTTGAGTACTTAAAAATGTAATAAATCTGTTAATTTCATACCTTTTGCAGCATTTAATTTGGTTTTAATAAATATGGTATCAGCAGTCACTAAAAAAAAATCACACATTAATGTTTTTATAACAATATGTTTTGGTTTTAAGACACATTTTTATTTTCGTAAATAATTCTTAACTTAATGTAATATTTATTGTATTAATAAATGATTAAAACTATGTATTTTATTATTTCTTACTTGCGTTTAATTTACACCAATCATTGGCATTTCATTTTTCATTAACTATAAAATACAATGAATTATTTTTATTTTGATACAAGACAACACAAATTTGATTGATGTCTTTGGAATTATTATAGTATTCGTTATTTATTTTAAATCGGAAGCGATGAAATCGTTTTAAGTACTATACATCTAAGAATTGTTGAAGTAGAGTTTTCCCGTTATTTTAAAAATTAAATTATTTATGATTAATTATGTTTTAAAATGTGTAATTAATATAATAATATAATGCATACATACTTTTTACTTTATGTGTAATCAGATAATTTTTGTAAAATATATCATAATCTAAAAAAAAAAAAATCGTAATTTATTATTAATATTAATAGGTACATAGACAAAGATATCATTAATTTATATTTTTTTTTTTTTAAAGCTGAAAGTAAAAATTGCAAATGTGTTTGATATTCTTTAACTGATTTTAAATAAGTTCATGTCAATATTTCTATATAAATAATAATTATTAGAATATATTAGAAATTTATAAGATTTATGGTAATCGACTTAAACTCTTAAGTTCACGAGTAAAAATTGTTTTGATATTTAGTTTTCATCGGTATAAATTACTGTGGTATGAGTTTTTGTCAAATTCTATTAGTTATTTCTTTACTTATATATATATATGTGGTGATTCACCAATCAAGATATAATAATAATGAATAACATTTGGCATATAGGTACATTCATAGAATTATTATCAAAATATTTCAGTATATCTAGTCATTTATAAAAAACTCAAAAAATTAACAAGATAAAGAATAAAAATATAACAAAAATGTTTAAATTTAAGCTAAAAAAAAAGTATCAAATGTCCAATTTAACACAATATATTATTAAAAAATAACATTATTAAAATCAACAAAAACATTAAAATCGATGCTTAACACTTTAGCGGACATCAAAAATAAAACGCGTAATTAATACTTACTGTGCTCTGTTTTCATGAAAAGGTAATTATTTATACCATTAACAGCTATAAAATCATAATTTAATATTAATATTACTTAACTCTGTTTTATAGAATACAATCATAATATATATAATGTATATTATATTATTTATTTACGACAAAGTAAATATGGCTACATTTTAGGATAAACTGTAAATACTATCATTACAAAACAGAAGAGGTAAGATAATTTTTTTTAATTTGAGTAGTTTAGATTATAATTAACCTAACCTATAACTAAATGAAAATATTTACGGACATTGTATTATTATATTAAAAAATAATTACTTACAAATAAATCCATTTGTACGTAACTCAGCTGAAAACAAATTTTTATTTTAAAATTAACTATAGTTATACGCTTTTACTATAATTAAGCCTTCATTGAATGTGTTTTCACAAATAATTGATACAATTACACCTCAATCATTTAAAAAGATAAAAAGATGGTTAAGAAGAATATTAAGAAATATTTTGATCTTTACGAAATTATAATATATATAATAAGTACCTATTATAATAACAGTCTATAAAATAGTTCAATAATTTTAGTGTGATCAAAATACTAAAAAGTTTTCAAAGACAATCATAAAGTTGACAGTAAGAAATAAATTTACTGTACTATTTTAAACTGCTTCAACAATAAAATAATAATAAAATAAGTTTTAATATTCTAATTATTTGTTGTATAGAATAATTAAATTTTCAAAAATTAATTTAATAATTTTAAAAGCTATAGATTGAAAAATTGCAGACGATTTTCAGACGCCTGAAACGAGGATGGCTCAGAGATCTTCTAAATGTATATCATAGCTAACAAGCTTATTACTATTTTTCTCTAAATTTATCATACATATCCAAAAATTTCTAATGTGAAACTCTTAGTCATTGTCTTTTTTTCTGATCATCTCATTTTAAATTCATTTATTCACATTTATTTATTTTACCATGTATAAAATACATAAAAAAAAAAAAAATAAAAATACTTAATTACACACATTATTTAAATTTTCATGAACTTACTTTGACAATCTAGAATTATATATTTTAATTAATCAATAAAATTATTATAATATTCAAATAATTGTTCAAATAATTGAATATGAAATTAAAGCATAAAATAAATAAAAAATAAAAATGATTTGCTATGTTTAAAATAAAACTTCTGTAGTAACTATAATAATGTATATTAACAAGAAAGCAATCCAAATAAATGCACTTTTACATTATGGTGTAAAAATAACTTATTGTTTGAAATTCGTGTATACTATTAATTACCAAATAATATTCTATTAGGACCATCAGAGGTAGGAATAATACATATACTCTTAAAATTAAATTTATAAACTTATTCGGTACAACATACATCGAATAAATTACAGTAAAACCTCTCTATAACGGAATCGCTTGTGACCAACAATTTTTTCGTTATAAAGAATTTTCCGTTATAAGGAGGACCTATTTCATACATTATTTGAACCAGAACTATTGATATTTTCCGTTATAAGGAGGATTCCTTCTAATAGAAGGCCCGTTATAGAGAGGTTTTACTGTAATAGTATTATTTAGTATAACATTTTACTAAATCTATTATGTAATGTGAAAGAACAAAATTAATTACAGACTGTGTTTTTCATAACACAGGGCTACTTGCACTAAAATTTCAAGATAATTATTAATCGTACTACAATGTTTAATAAAGAGCCATACAAATTATCACTCCTTTCATTAAAGTAATTTCTTGGTAAAGATATTCCAGTAATAAAGAGTATCAATAATTATTTTATGAAAAGTGTATGAAAGAAAAAATGTTATGAGATTTGTTATATATGAAAAAATAGCTCTAGTTTAAATTATATTTTTTATTCCATTACTTTAACAATATAATGTATTAATTAAATGCGATATGATATAACTACTTAGGTAATATGTCTATTGTTTAATTTAATAATTAACATAAATAAAATAAAAATGATAGTTAATAAAATTAAAAAAAAAAAAAAAAAAAAAAAATGCATCTATTTACAAAAATTATTACAGTATACATTTAAAATGACTATCATTTGAATTAATTTTGATCTTACAGCAATAGTTGTTAAACTAAAATAACGCTCAAAAATAGGTGTAGTAATTGTGTATATTTTGAATATTATAATTAATATTAAAAAATTTTAATGTCGAGAATGACAATTCTTTAACTGTCCATATAGGTTAAACAATTTAATATATAATCTTAGCAGAATAATAATTGTTTTGTTATTTTTAATATAATTATTATAAAAAGTCCATTATTTCTCATATTGTACAAAAAAAAAAAAAAAAATGATAACATTTTATACTTGCTCGATTTTATTTGAACCAACATTTCTTCATCCGTAAGATTTATGAGGTAATCGTCTATCAATAAATAAGTGTTGCATGAATATTAATATCTTATATTTTATTTCAAAATCGTCATGGGATTATTTAAAAAGAACCTAAACTCATTTTAACATGAACAATGAATAAAAAACAAAAACAAAAAAATACATAATATTTATTTTAAACTCTCCATTTTATGGTATAATATTCCCAAACATTCTTCTGCGGATACTTTAAATGTTATAATTGCTATCATTTTTTACACACGTTTATTAAAAATAATAAATAATTATTATTATTGTATTTATAAATAGGTATTTTCATATTACTTTGAATAGCTTTTCTGTGACTTTCATACGTCACTTTATCTAGGTAAAGACAAAATATATAAATGATTAGAACATTACGAGTACATTATATAAATAATTTAGTTTAAGTAATGTCGTTTGCTTTATCGTAATCTTTGTATTAGTATATTTAAAAATTCTAAAATGCTCATAATTAAATATGAATGTTTAAGGCGTTAGACCAAAAAAACTCAGTAAATAATGTATAACAAATTAATAGTTACAATAGTCGATTTATTTCATCGAACCAGTACATACTTTAATTGTTTGTTATAATTTATAAGATATTGGAGCAACGTGTCAATAATAAATTCTACTAAAATAAATAGAGTTAATAAATGAAATGAAAGAAATAATAATAAATCAATATTATGAATTCTAATAAATTGTAATTTGTAACGACGTACCACGGAAGTATATACTAATTTAGACCATATTATTAAGTACATAATACTTACTACCTGGGTACTTTGTACAGCTTAGAATTCAATGTTAAAATTATAGTACTATATGATTTTATAATTTTATTTACTTGAAAATTCGTCACACCATTGTTCTTCATTCATTAATGGATCTAGAATTAAAGACAAATAAAACTTAGAACTTAGTTTAGATATAGATCAGACTAGAAGTAGAACAAAACATATGGAACTAACTTTATAAATTCTATTCTATCAATTTCAGGTAACCCAAGAAGGCGCCTATACTGGAACTGGTCAAGAGATCTTAACACTATATAATTATTTAACATTTTATTTTTCTAAACTCTCATGCATGCTGCTATAGTGCTATACATAGAGCTTTTTTTTTCCTTCACCACCCTATCATTGTCAGTCCTCCATCTAATTTACTTACTGTATCTTTAGTATAAATTGTAAATATAGATTAAATGTTATTAAAAAAAAAAAAAAATAGAAATAAAATGAGATATATTTTAACAAATCTCTAAATTAATCAATTATCGTTTGTTAATGTCCAAACTACAAAAATAATTGAGATTTCATCAAACTATTTTATGTTCGGTGTTTCACCGGTGTTTGTACTTTAACTATAGTCTATGATATATATATATATATTAAACTATTTACGCTATAAAATTGAATTGTCGCTTAAGATTATTGAATTAATTGTAAATTCAATTTTTATAATTTTATATTTTTTTTGTTTCATATGTTAATAATTTTTTTTACTTAAATATTAAATTAATTTATAGTTTTTTAATTTTATTAAATTACTTACATACAAATAGTTTTGTTAAGAAGGAACATTCGTACCGGTATGCAAAATCTAGGACAGATTAGTAAAGTAAATATTATAATAAATTTTTTTTCGATACTTAATAGATCGATAGTTTTAGTATTAGTCTTAAAATAATGTGTGTTATATTTGTATATGCGTTTTCATTATAATTAGAAAACTAATAAAATACGATAAAATAGAATATTTGCACAAAATAATATTCTACAAGCAATAACCGTAGATATTAGACATTTCCCCCAATTATTTATATAATTTTGTTTTTTATTAGTAAGGCTTGGAAATTATTGCATATGTCAATTTTTTTTTTGAGCTATTAAATTTATTACCAAGTAAGTTTGAATTTCATTTCATGACTCCATGAAAATAATATAAGTTTATAGCGCATATATTTGCATTTTTTAGTGGTTTTATAATATTAAGAGGATATTTTTAAATTTTACTGGTTTTCAAGGCATATTTGATAATCAATGATATATAATGATATATATATATATATATATATGTGTGTGTAATGACATTTAAAAATTTGATAATAAAAATACTTAATAATGTATATTGCACCACTAAGTGTTTTTAAATCTTTAGTTGACGTATAACTTTCAGTTTTTATAAATACATATTCAATAAAAATTGTGAGTAGAAAAAAAAACAAGTCCTCTTTTTTAAAGCATGTTTGTACTTTAATATATGCATATGCACATAAGGATTATATCTATAGTTGTTATAAATGAAATACGTTGACTTTAATGAATTACTTACTTAAATGTTACGTTTAAAATGTGAGAATTTATTTATTTTTAAATTAAAAAACCGCTTTTCATTAAATTGTTGTTGTAAAATAACGAGTTTTCGTTTCGAATTTGGTATAATATTAGTTGCACGCTTAAAATATTTTTCTATTACCTACTTAAATTATCATTTTATATACTTACACAATGACAATTTTTAATTACATCACTTTAATTTTAAGTTATTTTTACCTCAAACAATTATACGAAAGTTCAACAGTATTAGTTCAAATTATAAAAATAAATAACAACAATATAATATTGTGTTTGATAATAACTACAAAATATTATATCAATTAATAAAACAACTTAAGCAAAAGTTAGTTCAACTTAATGTATTATCTGTATTATTTATAGAAAAATATATAAACTTACTATTGTTTGATTCAGAAAATAAACTTAATAAACATTTTTGCACTAGAAAATATAGGAAATGTTATCTTATGGAATAAATGTATCACTAATATTGATTACATTATAGGTATTTAGATTAAAAAAAAATTAACAATTTTTAAATTATATTTTATTGAGTTAACAATTTTTTGAACTTAAATTAATTAAAATAACTTAATTATTAATTGAATTAATTTGTAGCTAATACATCAATCATAACCTCGCACATAATCAATTAATTCACTTATTAGTTATTACTTATTTTTTTTTTAACTTAAAAAGTATAAGTAGCAAAAATTTGAAATATTCCAGGTATATTAATTATTACTTCCAAAATATTTAACCATTTCGTATCATTTTACAGAAGAGTCGATAGTATTAAATTATAAGATAACAACAAGCATAAATTATTTAATATTTATTAATCATTACTTAATACAATTTGTGCAACTTTATGGTAATAGTAAGTGTATTATTAATAGAAAAATAAAATTACTTACGTACTTTCATTATTTTTTTTTTAAATCGCTCGATCTGAAAAAAAGCAAGATTAAAAATAGTCGTAAAATTTGAAATCGTATTTTAGTGAATTATTAGTTTTAAAAATTTTACCAAATTTAAAATACTTTAGCATACTTAGTTTAATTAACATAATGTATACTTACTCACCTATTAATTCTTTTAATACCGTTTAAAAATCATTAATCAAAGACACTATAAATCTTCCACTATAACTTATTTAAATAATAGTTTCAATACACAGTTACGACACTACATCCGTGTACATACAATATACGCCGTCTCTCGTTTTGTGTAGAATATTAAGTTGTTCAATCTTTACGGATTTTCATAATATCTGATTAGTTAATTACCATTACCAACCACAACTGTCCTTCCAGACGATAACAAATATTTATTTATTTTATGTTATGGTACATCTTACAAGGCTTTGTTCTATTTAGTTAATTAAATAAAACCGCATATCAATGTTAACATTTATCACCCACCTCCCAAACATCGTCGTAACTTTGATTATGTCTTATTAACACTTTACTGATGATCAGTGTTAGGACTTATCTAGTTAAATTATTTGGACAATTATGTTTTTATTTTTTATCCTATCTAGATAAAAAAAATATAAGTTATCTGAGTTATTATTTTATCTGACAATTTCATTTATCTAATACATTTTGTGAAAATTAGCTAGATTTGTCTGAAAATGTTTAATTTTTATTATCTTTGCTTAGGCGCAGCTTATACGTAAAATAACATCGCGGGCTATAAATATATGATATTATTGTGAAAACTGAAAAGAATATGAATTATTATTTTGTATTCTGTTATAAATATAAATAAAATGTGCTGATTAATTTATATTAAGGTTCCCATGTTACTGTTGTTTGTCGCTACTGATTTTATTTCCCTGATATTATAAATATTTGTAAATTATAATTAAAATACGAATAATAGAAAAAGACGACAAGTTATAATCGCTGTCAAATATAATACTATACAATATAATATCATTTATTTATTTAAGTTTATTGTATTTATTTATGTTTCATAAGTTATTTTAATTTTAATTTATATAATGATGGAAAAAATATGTATCTTTTATCTTTATCCAGATGATTTTTTTTGTTAACTGTTCCTAACACTAATGATGGTATGTTCGACTGTATTGATGTACGTGATAATAACAAGTACCAATAGATAATATTTTTATATGATAAAAATTATAAAACTTTGTTATAGTTAATAATAAATTTAAACAAAATTAATTCAATCTACTGTATTATAGAAGAAAAATAATAAAAAACTTACCATGTATTGTTATAGAATTCGATGAACATTTTTTTTCTAGAAAACGTAGTTAAAATTATGAAGTGAGTGTAATTATAACTGACACATATGTTACAAAATGTATTAAAAACATTATCAACTTTAAATCAGATTTTAATGAACTAATAGTCCACAAAATTTAACTTGATAAAAATAACTTCAATGTAAATATATAACGCTAGCTGACTCCGTGTACTTCGTTGCCCGTTATAAATGCCAACTTTATATTATTATAACTGAATTACTTCCCTTTGAGATTAGTATTTTTTTAAATAATAATAAATTCATGTTTTTAAAATTTAATAGTTTTATACTTTTAATAATAATAAAAATAAAAAAATAAATACAAATAAATTAGAAGACAAAGAAGAAACAAAAAAAAAAAAAAATTAATTAAAAAAATAGTTAAATTAAATAGTTATGGTACAATATCCTTCAGAACGGATCACGAGCGATAATTTTTTTTTTTTTACAAAAGCTATTCTAATACTTCTGGGTATACTTTATTGGTGGTTTTCTTATTGGTGTGTAATAGAATAAATTATGCATTTTTTTTCATCAACCCTTGATAAAGTGACATGAGAAAAACAATTATTGCGTAAATCTATGCCGTCGTACTTTAAAGATTGCCTTTGTGCGTTATTTATGGTCATTAAAAAACCAATTTTTAATTGATGCTGAATGAGTTTGAATTGAAAGGGTAGATCCATTGGAACCTTGAAAATTTTCAGGATACGTGCACGCTCACCGAACGCAGTGCCTGTCAAAATTTTGGTTTTTATCACATTATTTTTAAAACCTATTACTTGATTTCTCGGAGAGAGAGTGTGAATAAGATGACGTTATAAAATAAGTATAATGTGTATTGGTTTCTATTTAACATTTTCAACGGTAGGTATTTTTTATTTTTTTTTTTTTTTCTGTGCCGCATTTAGGTATATAATTCACGCTTTAAAATAACTAATTATTTACTAACTTTATGCCTATAATATTTGCATTATTATAAATAAACATTAAAAAGAAAAGAATCCGATCAAAATTGAACCAATATAGCTATCGAGTTTACATTACACGAAAAAATCACTCACAGACCATAGCTTTATATTGAGGTATAGTCTATACCGTAGAGATAGTACGTAAACTCAATAATTTATTTACTTTAATCGTTTACTTTACCAAATGGTTGTCGGTATTTAATTGTTTATTGAATTTTAAGAATAATTTACTTACGTTTATTCTCCATTATTTTATCAAAATCGTCGAAACCATCATTTATATACGCTGAACGAAAATAAATGATATGTTTTATTTCAAATATAATTTTAAAATAATTTAGAAATTTAGCATATTTGATTACTAGAAACTTAAACCT
>NW_020271089.1:0-7009 GCF_002803265.2 Melanaphis sacchari | reverse complement strand
CCGCCCTAGGCTCTAGCCTCATAGCCTGCCCCTAAATACGCTACTGCGTATTGCTTCTTTATCAGTTTGCCCGTCAGTCGTTTTCGTGTCATACGTTTGGACGTTCTTTCGCCGTTTATCTTCATCGTCTGTTCATCTTTATTTAAAGGTATGTCATTCAATTTATTTTTTTGTCTTAAGAGGTTATCGGCGCGTTTTAGAAACCGCGTTCGCGTAAAACTATTTGTAATGATTTTTGAGTAATCTTTTTAAAATTAATTCATATTAAATATGAAAGGCTTCGGCACACAGAACGCATGCTGAACACACGGTCTTTGTAAATAGTGGTTCTCAACCGGAGTGCCGTGATAAATGTATTATAGTTTTATAAGTATGTTATTCACCAGAATTATTATTGATATTCAGTTAGGTCGATGTGACA
Source organism: Melanaphis sacchari (assembly GCF_002803265.2). NCBI lineage: Eukaryota > Metazoa > Arthropoda > Insecta > Hemiptera > Aphididae > Melanaphis > Melanaphis sacchari. The sequence continues at coordinate 6,588 of NW_020271089.1, read as the reverse complement.
TTCAAACAAATATTTTTCTGTTTCTATGGTATTTATGTAAAAAATTGTTGTGAATGTGTTTTAATTCGTATTCAAAAGAAAAAAAAATTTCGCTAATATTTACTTTATTGTTTACTGCTACAATTTGTATTAATCTTATTTTATGTGTGGTACTTCTTTTTATTATTTATGTGCGTTCCGTAAGGGAAATTGGGATTTGCGAAAGTGTCGTGCAATATTTTCGTAATGACTATTTACTCTTTTTTTTCATGCTATACATCTTTTGGAATAGTGGGGGGGGGGGGGGGGGGGGGGGGGGGGGGGGGGAATGGACGGCTGTAGTGCCGTGACGAAAAATGTCGGGACAGTGATGCATGCTTCTCTTTCTCACTCCCACCCACTACTTCCTCGGTTACTCCGTCTGTGTACATCTGTGTGCGCCATGTCATTGTGCGTGACCTACTCGGCCATTCGCCCCTCTCCGATCAGTCGCTTGTACTCAATACTACAACAGTGTTGCCAGATCGGTGTGAATTTTACTATTTATTTACGTCTAACAATAGCAATTGACTTTAATGTTTCACATCTTTAGACCGTGCCGTGACGGACTTGGTTTTTATATTCGTGTACCACCTAAACATTTTAAAAACTTTTACGTTTTTTTTTTTAAGGTAAATGTGTTGAAAAAACTAGTCAGTTTGGTTTCGATAACCATTTATATTTAAAATTATTTACAAAGCATATGAAATCGTGAACTTTTCTGAAAAATTAAAAAATTGATTCACTAGGAAATTCGAGGGTCTCCTGATCGGCAATGTTTTAACGTTCTGTTAATACTTTCCAAATTTCCCTAATGCCATATAAAACTGGTTCTCTAGGAGTCCTTGAAACTTTTTAGTTTAAAAATTGAAATGTATAATTTTATTTCTATTTTGCCATTATAACTCTTTGTACACAAAAAAAATCTTTTAAATCTTATTGTCTTGATGTTTATCCAGATTAACGAGGATATGATTTTGTACTAGTTTCCAAATCATAAATTAGACAATCTTAAGCTTTTTAAGTATAAAAGTAAATGTGTGCTGAGAAACCAGATTTCAAAAGTTCAAGAAACTTTTTTATTTTAAATATACTTATTACTCTTTTTTATTTTCCATGATTTTATCAAATATTTTAAAAATCAATTTTTTTCATGTGTCCATCTAACTTCAAATGTTTTATAAAGAACTGTACTTGCTTATAGTTTATATTTTATTCTTGGTGATCATTTTAGAAATAAAAACTATTATTTTGCTAGATTAATTTAAAATGGAGCAAATTCGACCAAAATCTAGGGGAAGAGCTCGTGGACATTCTCAAGTAGCTACAAATCAACAGGGTTTGTCTGGACCTTCTCAGGAAGTTAGAGGACCTAGACCAACACAATCTACTGGTCCAAGACCTACCACATCACAGTCAACGCCAAGGTTAGGTCCACTTGTACAACATCCACTTAGTCAAAGGACTCCACAAGCTTTTACCCCGCAGCAATTGGATCCTAGACATCGTGGACCAGGACCTGTAATTTCTAGTTCATCTCCTAAACAAGACCCGATGTCAAAAGTAAGTATTCCTTTGAAATATCACACTACTTACATAAATTTATATGCAATGTTTTTTAAAGGTGCAACAAGTTACAGAAGGACTTAAAAATTTGGATGCAGGTAATAAATATTTTATATACAAGTAGTATCAAGTATATCAGTGTAGTCTAAAATATAAATGGCAAGATTCTTGTCTTGAATTCTATTCGATTTTATGTTCATATTGATGATGTGTAAAATTAGTTAAGTGGTTTTTTATAGTTTACAAATTGTTCTAATGTTATTACTTCTTTTCTTAGTTTTATAGATCATTCATATTAATAATAATTGATTTGCATTTATAAAAACTTCCTTAGGAGGAACACTTTTGTCTACAATTTTTAGGATTCCGAGACCTGAATCCTCATTGAGGGATGATGGAAAACAAGGTTAGTTATAATTTAAATAGATTATTTTTTTTTAATGTATTATTTATGTACATACCTTTAATATTGAATAAGATCATTATTAAATTCTTCACAAACATTATGCAAACTTGTATACGTATTCAGTTTTGTTATTTTATCTTCTTTTTTATTATGATATCTGTATATTAATACTGTTTATTTTATAACAATGTATTTTATTCTTTTAATTTTTCTCAGGAAAAACTGGTCAGACCATAAAATTGTTGGCTAATTATTTTCCAATCACTTCAAATACAGATTGGTGTTTGTATCAATATAAAGTTGACTTCAATCCAGAAGAAGATACAATTAATATTAAAAGAAATTTATTAGCTCAGCATCGAGAACGTTTAGGAGGATATTTATTTGATGGAACAATGTTATTTTCTGTAAATCGATATGATCCACCGGTAAGTCGTTGTTAAAATAAAATTTAATCGATCAATTATTTATATATATAAATATATTATTTTATTGATGATTGTTGTCATAGTATTGGGTTGTAAGAAAATGGTGGTAATAGGTATATTCATAAAATTATTAATGGCAACCACCAAGTAATGTTTATTTGTGAAATAGTGATCTGTTAAATGTTAAATGATTGTGTCTAAGGAACCTAGCATTGAAATGTTATAAGTAAATTTTGATATTTTGTTTTAGACTTTTGAACTTACATCTATACGTCGCTCGAATGAACAAAAAGTTATTATTAAAGTGAAATTCACAAATATAATAGAAACTGGTGATCATGCCAATATTCAAGTCTTCGACTTACTTTTGCGGAATTGTCTTCGATACCTAGACCTAACGTTGATAGGAAGAAACTTTTATGATTCAAAAGCCATAGTAAATATTTTATTTAAAAAGTTTTTTATCATGATTTTTCTGACATTTTATAATTGCTTCTAGATTGACTTACCTCGACATAAGCTCCAACTTTGGCCTGGTTATGAAACAAAAATCGGCAGATATGAAAATAACATATTACTATGTGCAGATTTAACCACAAAAATAATAAGAGAGGAAACAGTTTTTGATTTTTTTAATGTGTGTTTCGCTGATAAAAATCATAATTGGCTGGTTAGTTTGTAAAACTTGTGGGATTTTGGTATAGTTGAATTTTAAAAAATACTCAAAGGAGTAATGTATTTAATTTTTTAGATTGACTTCAAAAATGGTGTTATTGGTACTACAGTTATGACTAAATATAACAATGAAACATACAGAATAGACGATGTAGATGCAAATTCAAACCCAAATTCTAAATTTGATAAAAAAGATGGATCTAAAATGACTTATATACAATATTACAAAGAAGTACATAATTATCATATAAATATTCATCATTATAAACTAATACTAATGTATTGATTACTGTATTAGAAATGGAACATCACAATTCGAGATGGTAGGCAACCAATGTTGATTTCAAAAAATAAAAGATCAATAAGGCAATTTGAAGTTGAAGATACATTGGTTTATCTTGTTCCTGAATTATGTTATATGACAGGTTTAACTGATGGCATGAGGTAGTAAATTAAAAATGAATTAAACTCGATGCATATAAACTATCTTGTGTTTTGAATTATATAGAAATAATTTCCATCTGAAGAATGAATTGGACACATATACCCGTATAGATCCCAAAAATCGCATAAAAAAACTAACAACTTTTGCAAATCGTCTTCTTAAAACACCCGACGTAAGTTATTTATGAACATTATAAATTTAATTTTTTAGAATAATTTAATTTTGTGCAAACGTTATTTAATTGAATATAATTATTTCAATATTTAGTCTGTAACTGAATTAACAAAATGGAACCTGACATTAAGTAATAGTCTCATTGAATTAACTGGTCGTATTCTACCACCAGAACAAATTAAAAGTGGTGCTACTGATAAGGCGTATAATGGTGGTTATCAAGGCAATTGGACACATCATTTACGGAAATTACCAATGTTCACGCTTAAAACTGTGAAGAATTGGACTATAGTCACCCCAAAAGAATATGCGAAAGAAGTTGGTGCATTTATTTATTCACTTACAAAGGTTTCGCAAGGAATGTCTTTTACACTACCCAAACCTTCTATGTAAATATTTTATGATGTAATATTTTCTTGAAATCTAATGAGTTTCATTTATAGAGTCACCATAAATGATGCAAGTTCTATAAGTTTTTTAACAGCACTTGAAGAAGTCGTTAACATGTGGAATCCCGCATTGATTTTATGTGTTATCCCAAACCCACGCAAAGATTTATACTCTGTAATTAAACGAAAGTTATGTATCGATAGAGCAGGTATATTTCTGATATATATTTATATATAAATTTGTTAATATATTGGTTTCTTTATATCAAAACCTTTGTTTTCAGTACCATCTCAAGTAGTACTGGCAAATAACGTAAAAAAGAATAATTGGTCAATGTGTACCAAAATAGCTATTCAAATAAATTGCAAACTTGGAGGTGCACCTTGGCTAGTTACCATACCTAAAAAAGTAATAATAGTTAAACTATCAATATTTTGGAGTATACAGATCAATTGTAATTACTCTTGTTTAAAATTTTTTAGGGGTTGATGATTATTGGTTTTGATGTATTTCATGACAGTCAACGTTCAAATATATCATTCGGAGCTTTAGTAGCTACTATGAATGATACTCATACAAGTTATTTTAGTTGCGTAGAGCCACATGAAGGTGGGCAGGAACTTTCGGTATATTTTGCTTCGAGCGTATTAAGTAAGTACTTGTGACCTTTTTAATTTATGTTGATGTATTTCTTTATTTTTTGTAAGTCGGTAGTTATTTAAATAAAATAATTATAAAAATATATATCATTTTTCAGAGGCTCTTGCCAAGTATAGAGCTAAAAATGGTAAATTACCTTCTTCCATTGTTGTGTATAGAGATGGAGTTGGAGAAGGCCAAATATCACATGTTTATAAGACAGAAGTAAAACTATTACAAGTAAGTGTTTGTTTAAATTATTTAAAATTTTTTTTTTTTTTAATTAATTTTTATTTTCTTAGGCTGCTTGTGAAAAAATGTATGGGACACCATGTGTACCGTTTACATTTGTCGTTGTCACTAAACGAATAAGTACTAAATTTTTTGCTCCTAATTCTAGAAGCATCGAAAATCCTCAACCTGGTACAGTTGTTGATACTGTTGTTACAGACCCAACAAAGTAAGCTATGCATAAACATTCTAACATTTTTACCTAAATGTATACTTTTTTAAATTAAATTTAAGTAACTGTTTCATTTTCGTTAGCGTGGGTAAGTTTAACGTTTATTACTTTACTTTACTGTAAAAAAAAAAACTATTATAGTTGTCAGGACAGAGCTATCTAGATATGCAAACAATGATGTTTATCGTACTGTAGTAGAAAAACAAGGAAATATACATTATGTAATACCTATATATCATGAATTGCAGGTATGATTTCTTCATGGTTTCACAACATACAAAAGAGGGCACTGTAACTCCTACACATTATAATGTGATTGAAGACACGCTTAAATTTCCTCCTGATATATTACAAAGACTTACATTTAAATTGACTCATATGTACTACAATACGACGGTTAGTATATTGTTCTGGTATCTTTGTTATTATTCACGAATAACTTTTGTTTCTTATCTAGGGTACTATACGGGTTCCTGCTCCATGTCAGTTAGCTCATAAATTGGCATTCCTTACTGGTCAGACTCTCCGATCTCCTGCCAACCCTGCATTGGAAGATTGTCTATTCTATTTGTAATTGCTTACTTTGAGAATATGGCATTGAACTTATAAATTACTTTTTTTTAATAACTAATATTCGTATTTTTTTTTAATTCATTTTTTTTTCAATAATTTTTTGCCATTAAGTGTTTATTATTTTTTTTTTTTTAGCTCAGTTAATAACTGTAACATTTGTCAATTTAATTCCCATAAAATTTTTTTAATGATTACTATTAATACTTTTTTTTATTATTGAATAAAATTACCTATGATAGATTTTTTCTTTTTAAATTTATTGTTTTATCTTCCTAGTTGTCTTCTACTGTACACATAAAAGCCAGATCTCAAATGAATAATAATTATAATTAAGTTTAATAAAATAATTGTAATTACATTGCAAACTTTGAGTTAAGGTTCACTTTTATTTTATGAGTTGGCTTGAAAGAGACTGCGCATTAGTATTGATGTAAAAAATGATTTTCTTAAAAGCAGATATTATTATAATATTGATTCTATGTAGTATGTACTATAGTGATCACTGCATGGAACAAATGAAGCATTCAAACTATTATTAAAATAGATAGTTACATTTATAATTTATATATTAGATATAACAGTTTTTAAGAATAATACAATTTATATCAATTTATATGTGTCAGTAACACGTATTTACTTAAACTATATGCATATCATTTGGTACATTTAAATGTAAGACATTATTAACACGTATACTGATCTAGGGAATTATTAATAGTTGGAAATACATTAAATTCATGATCAAGTTACAATTAAGGTAAATTATGTTTCTTTCTGAAACATTCATGTAACCGTCTTGTTTATTCAATTA
>NW_020271088.1:0-12701 GCF_002803265.2 Melanaphis sacchari | reverse complement strand
ATAAAAAATGATACTAATCGTACTAAATAAATTGTACTTAAATATAAAATTGTTAAAGAAAAATTGTTGTATCATTGTATATTATGTCATATGAGTTGTAAATTAATTATTAAACAGAGCTGTTAACTTCACAAATATTAATGATAAATTAAAAATAAGTTAGATTGTAAGATATAAATTTAATTAATAACAACTATTATAATCTGCAAGTACAAAGTTTTATTTGGTTTGTTTTTGTATATATGATTTTAGTATTTTAGCCACATTTAACATTTATCATTGTTTTTTTTTTAAACTATATATAACTGTGAACTTATTTTGTGCAGTTTATTTAGCATAATGTTTTTTGAATTGTTTAGTGAATTTAATTCACAGTTTTTATGATATTAAACTAAATTATAAAATCCATTGTTGGAATTTACTAGGGAATTCTTGTATTTGAATAATAAACATTATTTTAAAGTCTAAAAATTTTTTTAAATTATTTCTATTGGGAATTGTGAAAAAAAAATCATACACATTTAAAAACAATAGATTTTTTTAAAACAATAATTGTAATTCAATTAAAGGATTGTTCTATACACCGTAGATGTATTGATTTATAATTTACTTAAGCTGGGTTTCCACAGCCGGTGTGTTTACCAATTATGTTGTTCGTTACTTTGACTTCTGACACATTTAGCAATAACCCTCTTAACGTATTACACGATAGTGGAGGTATAGTTTAAATTGTTTTCGAAATCGAAAAATATGTTTGATAAGGTTGAAAACCACCTCCAGTGTAGCCCGTGCTTTTAGCAATCTACATACTAATTTCAAATTCTATCGACACAGTGAGTGGAAGTATGTGTTGATTGGCACTATGTGTGCTACATTATCCACCGATCATTTTCAGCATGAATAATAAAAGGTTGGAGCAATGTTGGTAAAACTTGAGAGCAACTGAAAATACTTATGAATTATTAACTACGGTATACGGTGTGAAGATGTTATGAACCAGGTAGTTTTCGACAAGTGAATTAGGGCATTCGAGGATGGTAGAGAAAATATCATCGACGGATTAAGCAAAGAGTGTGCTCTTCAACGTCTTGCATCTCAAGATAGTAAAGAATAATATAGCTGCCATTATCGTCTGTGAAAAACAGCTCGTCGAATGGCTAATCACTTCAGTATGCAACGCATTATTGATTTCACACAATGATTTTTGGCCATGCGATGCATGTCTTGCCTGCTCACACATTTGTGACTATGCCCCAAGTTGGGTAATTAAATATTATAAAAATTAACAAATCAATAAGTTGAACAATTTTAATTCAAATAAAAAAAATAAACTTATGTAAAACTTTATTTTATAATTAAATACAAACGAGATTAAGCATTTAATTTTTTAGCAATCTTCTTCCTCATTAAATCCGTTTTTGTTGGCTTCTGTTTCTAAAATAAACAGACAATTTTTTAATTAAATCAACATCATTGTGTATTTTCAACAAAAAAAATCAACTATAATTATAATTATAATAAACAATTTAGACATAGAGGCAATCAATGGAAAACAGAAAGATTTACTGGGTAAAACATGTATGGCAGGGTGTTGGATGCGAGAAAAGGCATTGGTTAAACGATATAATAAATGCCTATTTACTATGACTAGAGACCAGAATTTTATGCATTTGCATGCTCATACTAAGTGTATGCACTCATACAAGGGTTTGAAATGTGGACGATTCAGACCCAATTGATTCCATAAAACAAATTTTATTTTGCATATAATGTGCATATTTTTTACAGTTTTAGTAAGTAATCAAATAATTTCATGTTTTTATTTTAGAAATTGCAATTTTTCAATACTGGTAAAAAAAAAAATTATCATCAACACTATGTAGAATTTTATCTTCTCTGGTTCAATACTGTGTTGATAAGCTATTATCTGACAAATTAAATTACTTATAAAGTTACTTCTTAAAGTTGTGTAAAATTTTAGCATTCATCTATTATCAATATTAAAAATGTTCTCATATTTTATTAGTTTAAACCATTTTAAAAACATAATGATATTTTTTCTTATACTTCAATAATTTGTTGATATACTTAGATGTTGAAAGGTCCAACACTACTAATTTTGTTATACTAATTTGTTTTATCTATTCTAATGTTTGTAATTGTTTAAAATTATATACATTCATGATGCATATTTTTCAATTATTTGTGCACATTAATGCATATTTTGACCCTTTTGCTTTGCATATTTGCCACATTATTAGTGCATATAATTCCGGTTTCTAATTGTGACAGTTGAAAATTATGTTTATACTTATACTCTATTCTAAATAAGAGAACACAGGGAGGCAGACAAAAACATGTTTTGAATGCGCATATATCACCATTATCATTAACCACCAATCTGTGGAAGTTTAGAAACATACAAAATTCAGTGTATGTGCACTGAATAAGTATACTATTATTTTGACGAGAATAAGATATGTATGAACAAAGAATCAAATGTGTATGGGCTAAAAGAATACATAAACAATTTTTTTTTTTTTTTATCAACTGATACACTTGCGAAATTCACAATCATAATGTAAACATAATTCATGATTCAGTGGTTAATGGTAAATGATAAATTAATCAACTTATAAATATGCTAAATGATTCTTACCATATGAATTACAATAATTTGAATATCACAGATAAATTATTACCTTTTTTAGAGTTTTTGGTTTCATTATTTCTCCTTGGAAATTTTGACTACTTTTACTAATAGGTTTGGTTCTTTTAAATGGTAAGGGTTTTTTGTTAAACACCTTATTTGTATTTTTTTTGGTTTCAATCCTTTTAACGCGAATTTCTCTATTTTGAACCTTTTTACCTTGGATTTGCATAGCTAATTCAACAGATTCTTTATTCTGTAATAAAAAACACATACATTAAATATTACAAACCAATTTAAAAAATATCTAAATTAAATGGTTGTTTTATTCACTACAAAATTAAATTTGCTTGGTTTTCAATTAAAAGTAACTTTTTGTATATTAGTAACTATTTTAACATTTAAAAGAATATAATGGTGTTTTATTTTTAAATTAAAATAATAAAACTTAGGTAATTGAATAAAATACATATTTTAGTTTTAAAAAAAATGTATAAATAAATCAAAAATGAAAACTCACTTCAAAATCTACATATCCAAAACCTTTGCTTACACCTGTTGCATTATCACGGACTATGCGTACAGCTGATATTGTTCCACAATCTTTGAAATAGTCCCATATTTCATCTTCCTGAATATCTTCATAAAATAAAATATTTTTACAAATAAATAATAAATATATTACACACTATATTGAGCAATTGTTACATTTTCAGTAAATTTTTTAAAGCTTCTCAAAATGTTTAAATTTATATACACATATTTATTTATTTATAAATGGATTTGATTTAATTAATTCTAAAATAATGATAAAACCAAACAATCAACAAATTTTAGAAATTAAAAAAAAATATCAAAACCTGTAGGTATTGATAGTGGCAGAAGTATAGTAAAACTTGTTTGTGCTTAAGATGCTCTTCAAGGGAATAGCTCAAAAAAGCCTACGTCTTAATTAGAGTAAGGTGTCTAATGCAAGTACGGAAAATGTTTAGATATTAGTGAAATAAAACACCCTGTGTAAGTTTCTTCATTATATCTGTAACCCAATTTACTAAACATTGGGTTGATAATTTGTAATATAAATAAATAAATATGCATAGTTAATTAATATTTTCTTGAATTATACATCAAAATATGATAATAATATTATGATTACAATGAAAATAATTTTTTTCTGTTTCAATCCTAAATAACTTAACAAATGTAATTAAATCAATTTCTTAGAATGCTAATTTTCTATTGATTCATCCGCAAATCCATTAAGCCATATTTATGGCATGATACTTCTGTAATAAATTTTAATTTTGAAAATTTCTTTTCTGAATTTATTGCAGTAACAGGTGATATAAGAGAAAAATGAAAAAATAAAATATCGTTAACAAATTAGGAAACTCAGAATTAAATTATTTTCAGTTATTAATAATTTACTCAAATGAAAACACCACGACAAGATTATCCTAAGGTAAGAAATTAACAAAAATTTAAATAATTCAGTCATAAAATACACTGTGTTAAGCATAAAGAATCAAATAGTTATCTAGACAAAATAATAGATTTTTTTCAATTTAATTATCTAGATGAAATAATAGATTAATTTAAATAAAATTATCAAGTTAATGTTTAATTTCAAGAAAAAAAATATTTAAATAATACTTAGGTAGTTTATAAAAAACTGATTATAAAAAAAAAAATAACTTAAATACATAACAAATCATAGACACATTTAAGTTATTTTATATAAATATTAAGATATGATATATCATTACTTTATGTGTAATATAAGCCAATTGATGTGGTCATTAATATATAAAAAGTATAGTTAATTCTTTAGTAGACCTTAGGCATGGTAATAATTTAAAAATGTTGTCTTTTAGACTATTTTTTCGAGGTATGAGTATTCAACAGTTCGCACTAAATAATCTCTCAACTGAGGCTAAGGGAGGTATAGTTGTATTGTATTTGAGAAATACTTGTTTCACAATTGGATACTGATTTAATAAGTGCAAAGTTTTTGTTTCTTTTTTTTTTATATCTAAAAAAGTTGGTGCTTGAACATTTGTAGATTAAACTGCAGTTACTGTAGATATCAGTATCAGACAATTAAGATGATGGCATAATGCATACAAAAAAGTCATCATTGTCTATAAAATTAGTAGACTGGCTTAGTTGTGAGTTATTTATTAAACCAATAGGATTAAATTCGTACAAAAATATTGATTTTCAAGTTTGTATGAAAATAGGTGAAACCCAGTTTAATCAAAACTTTGAATGGCTAACAGATGCTAAAATATATGGTTTGCTTTTGAGCAGATTCAAATCTAAAACAGCTTTGAATTTTTTTTCTAGTCCTTAAGAAATTACTGAACATAATGGTTAACAATAAATCAAGTGTGAAGTATTCAAAATTTGGTTATTAATGATAAAATTGTTGGAGTGACAAATCCTAAAATTCTATGGAGGTCCAGAAAATCAAAAAAAAAAAATTTTGAGGGCCAGTAAAAACTAAAAACTCAGATATTAGTAAATAATTGTTGTGTTATCGCAACTATTATTGTAAATAGCAATAAAAGATAAACACCATCGTAATCTCTAAATTCATCATAAAATAGATAAAATATATATTATGTGTGGAAAACCAGCATTATTTAAGTATCAGAGAGTTGCACATACTATTAATGATCTTAACACGGAATAGTAGATGCACATTATTATGAATCTTGTTGCATTAGGATAAGAATGCATTTTCGAGTGTGATCATCTACTTCTTAACAACATATTTCCACATTAGCAATTAGAATATAATATTGTAATGCATTATCGAATGCAGATGCTCTTTTACAATAACAAGTACAAGGATACCTGCAAGGCTTCAAATTGTCATAACAAGGAATCAAAATCATATATAAGGGAGCCTAGAGTGCAACAACAGAGATGTACCAGAGCCACAGAGACTTGAGCACCTTCACAACACTCAGCCATTTTTTTTATCAGTTACGTGAACTTTATTTATACGTAATAAACAAATTACTGTTCTTAAAAGTTGTAATTTTCATTTAAAATAACACCCTGGATTTGAATCTGATATTGGCATGCAACAATTTCAACATTCAATGATTTTGTTTACCTACTTAAACGATTAAGATAATATACTGTATTTTACATTCCTATGAATACTACAAATTAAATTTGTTAAAATAATTCAAAATTTTACCAAAAAGGCTGCTTTAACAAGGAGGACTGCGGATTACCCCACCTTAAATCATATGTAATTTTGTCTCTGGGGATCGATTACCAGTGTTATGAATGAATATATAGAAATTTATTTCATAAAAGTAAATAATTAAAATTATTTAACTTAATAACTCACTATAAGGTAGATTTCCAATAAAAATTCCTTTTTTCATATTTTGCTTATGATTTGTATTTAAAGCCATGTCTACTCTTATTGTATGTCCTTCAAACTGTGTGGCATTTAAAACCAATGCTTTTTGTGCCTGTTCGATGGTTTTGAAACGTACATACACATTAGCAGTATCTCTCTGTGGATGAAAATCTCCTTTCATTATAGAAACACGTTTCGGCACGTCAAGATTTTTGACAGCTACACTTCTTAACCTAGTAGTTTCTACTTCTCCAAACTTTTTAAATAGATTTTTTATTGCCGACATTTTAACATTAACCGGAACATTTCCAACAAACACGGTTCTTGACTCTTTTTCAATATAATCCTCAGAAGATTTTATATCTCCATCTCTAATAACAAATTTATTATAAACATAAATTATTATAAACATTATATTATTATTTTAAATATTACAAACACTTACGATGATTTAGTCATAGATAATTTTTTATCAATTTTCTTAGTTTTATCATTAGGTTTAGTTGAATTGTCTTTTGATTTTTTGTCTTTTTTTTTTTTAATTTTTTTTTCAAAAGTTTTAGATTCATTAACTTCTAAATGTGTTTTTTCATTTATTTGATTTGCTTTATTAGTTGACACTAATAATTTTGGTTTTAAATCAACAGCTTCAATTTGTGGAGAAACTAAAGAATTTTTATCAATATTCTTAGTTTTATCATTAGGCTTAGTTGAACCGTTTTTCAATATTTTGTTCTTTTTTTTTTTAATTTTTCTTTCAAAAGTTGTAGGAGAAATAGCTTCTGAATTTGGGTCTTCATTAATTTGATTTGTTTTTTTAGATTTTTTCATTTTTTTATTAATCATTTCTGATTTTATATCAACAGTTTCAATTTGTGAGGATGAATCTAACAAATTTTTATCATTTTTTTTAATTTTTTTTATTGATTGTTCGTTTGAATTCTTAGATTTTCTTTTCTTAGATTTTTCTGCATTTTCATTTTTAGGCAAATCATTCAAGTTTGATTCTGTTTGGAATTGACGCTCGATATTGTCTTTTTTCTTTTTATCTGAAGTATAAAACATTATTATACATAAATTAAAGTTATAATGTAATTGATATTGAATAATGTGAATTTTAATTTTTAACTTAATATTCTATAAAATACATTAATACAAATTTTAAATTAATTAAATTACAATCTTTATATACTTGTAACATAATATGATACTCGACTTGTTTGCTACCTACTAAAACCTGTTGCATATTATAATATACACTATCTACCAATTATTTATAAATTAATTCAACCATTAAACACTAACCATAAGACAATTATGAATGTTAGCTACAGAGCGGGCTAAATTCTGTTATGCTATATTTGTAAATTTGACAAATGGTCAGCAATTAAGCTATAAAAATAAAGTAAGGGACTATGGTTAATACATTAATTGACTTAATTCTTCTTCTTGCAGTTGGTAATCTAAAATATTAGTATATTTAATCCATACTTTTAATACTCAAAATCATGAAACCTAATTATTTGATTTTATGTACCCGGTTTTTTCTTAATTATCACTGATCAATTTAACTTATAACTCTAATTTAAACACAAAATACTTTATTACAATATAGATTAATTGTAATGTCTTAAATCTGATGAGATTATATGACTATATTCTGATAATTTGGATACAGCCTTTTACACACAAATATATAAATATTATGGTTATTTTTTCAGAAATATTTATTAAAAATATCCAATATACTGAAGAGAAAAAATGAATAAATAAACAAGAACAATAAGTTAGGTACTAGAATAATAAACTGTATAATAGATATGGAAATATCAAATATCATTTACCTATTTTATTTTATTCACTATGATAATTCTTTTTTCATCATCTATAATAGATCGAACATATTTTTCATAGAATAATAATGATTATATGGGTTATGATATACCTGTTAATTATAAAATACAAAATATTTAACAAAATATGTAGGTGCTTTTAGGTAAAAAATATAATAATGAATATGTTTTATTTGATTTAAAATGTCATGAAAAGTGCTTATTTTAATCAAAATTAAAAAATTTGTATTTGGTGAAATAATATATTTACATCGATTTTACACTTAATTGATGATATTTTTCTTAAAAGGTGATCATTAATTACAATACAAAAACAAATAAAGAACTTTACCATGTTATAGTTTACTGTAAATAATATAACTCTGGTAGGTAGTTAACAAGACAAGTAGGCCATAATATCATTAAAAATTAATAAACATATGTATAAGATCCTACCTTTTTTTGTTTTATTTTTATTTCCATTAAATGCAATCAATTCGCACAATGCTCCAACTTTGTACTCATTATCCATGATATGTCTGCAAAATTAAAAACGTATTTAATGAGATACTCTGAGCTGCAACGAACAAATTCTATTTCGTTCAAAAATGAAAGAACTCGACAATTTATAATTCACAAACAAAAAAAAAAAAAAACATTTTAAAACTAAATATTACAAAATCCTCAATACTCACGATTAATAGGAGACTGCGGATTGACACGTAAATGATATAACGACAAAATAAATTTTTATTTGATTAAATTATTGTACGGAATAATAAACTCTTTAAATCGAGTACAGACAATTCGAATAAATAGTCTACAACTTACAGATCTATAGAATGATGATATTCAAATATTTTACTATCAATTCGTATTGTCACGTGCTTGTAGCATTTTCTGAACGAAAATTTTTATCACAATTGTTGTTGTAGCGTTATCACCATAGATAATTATCACTACAAATTACAGAATAATGCACGGTTATGGTTATTGGTATCATTTATTAGTTATAATCTTAGTTCGTGGTTATAATTCGAAAGAATATTCAGAGAAATTTCTGAAAAGCGGACAACAAACATTCCGGTGACTGAGACTGTTCGCTATTAAGAAGGAATAAACGGTTCATGGTTGAAATTCATGAAGAGTGAATGTGTGAAATAAGAACATTATAGCGCTACGTTAAAATGTAAATCATTATTTTATTTTGAAATGTAGGTAATTAAAAAATTATGTAGATTTAATCGTATTTGAAAATGTTGATGATCATCAATGTCTAATTTAATACATAGGTACGTAAAAAAAAAATTGGCCATGTGCATACACAAATATTCAATTTAGTGTGAAAAAAATTAGTCATTTTGGTCTGTTTATAATTTTTCCGTCCGAGTACCAACAATCTCGCGAGTAAGACTTACTCAGTAAGTTCATATACCACACGTTGTTCTCTACATATTCTAATACCCTGCTATGGCCTATATTCTTTACAGAAGTCGATGCGTCCTTCATAGAGACTTGTAATCTGAAATTTTGAAGTTTTTATTTCCTTAAGCCCGTTTAGTTTCGTTAATAAATTCTTGTCTAAAGTCATTTTATGTGATATGAGCTGGATTAGATATATGCTATATTTTAAATATATTAAAATATATATTTAATAATGGTTATATTATGTACTTTTAATTTTTTCAAAACACCATACATCTAGCTGGGCGTTGCAGATAATTATAGTATAAGTATAATAAGTACACTATAGATGAAAATAATAAATATCAAATTTAAAATATAAATAAATGACCTACATTAATAGAATAAAATATCAAATTAAATTATTATCCAACAATCTGAATTTTAAACTCAAAGCCATTCATTGTTTCGTAAAATATATATTTGATGTATAAATCGTATTCTAAAATATTTAATTTCGCACCTCCATAAGATAAAGTACTTATTGCCGTAGGTAATATTCGGTATAATAAAAATAAGTAAGTACCTATTGTTATAACACACTTATCTACATTTAAAGAATAATATAAAAATAAACTTAGATAAGTAGGTAGGTATGGTAGGTACTTGTCTCAAACGTGCGAACCGTAACATAGTTTTTATTGTTCTTATATAAATAGTACATACATAGCTAGAAATTATTTAATTAATGAAATGTGATTTAAATATTAACCTACATAACAACTTCATTAATTTATCAGTATTTCTATTTTATAATTAATATATTATGATTAAATAATACGAGCACGTTTCTGCCTAGCTATAATATTATTTGTCGTCAAAACGCATACCCATTATCTACTTATATTTAATTTAAATATGACAAAAAGGGTGAACTAGTAGGTACCTATATTTTTACATTAGTCGTTAGTATTAATTAAATCTTGAATCCATAATCCCAAATAAAACAATAAATGGGGTTCTCAAGTTACAATTTAAGTTAGGTACCGATTCAAATAAATTCACTATAGTTTTATACTGCGAGTATTGATGGCCAAATAACTAGAATACATTTTTTGTAAAGTAAATTTGTATACTACTATCGAATATAGGTATTATAATATTAACATTTTAATCATTGATTATTTTTTTTACTATTATTAGGTATAAATATTATGTAGTCGTTATTGCTTAAGATGATGAAATGTAATTTTAAAAAATAGATACCTATACATATTATACCCTTTTATTAATTACTACACTACGTATAGATATTTTCTATATATTTGAAATTTGGATAGAAATTAAAATTGTTGTGTTCACTTTGGAAAATGTTGATTAAGTATCTATTTGAACGATTAAGCCTCTTACATTCGTCTTAAATCATAATAATTAATAATATTTAAATTTTAAATATTTTATGCCGACCAACTAAACAACAAGTGTTTATAATATTTAAATGGAAGTTATAGACCCATAAAATTAGTTATGTTGAATATTTAATTAATTACAAAAAAAATAATGTCCAATAACAATATAAGTTCATAAAACAATAAAATTATACAAAGCACACGGTAATACAAAAAAGTAATTTCAGTTTTTATCTAGATGTGTTTTTTAAGCAGGGAACTTATTTCATTAGGCCATAAAAAAAATTTCCATTATCATTTTATTCTTTTATTGTAGTTAAAAAACAAATAATTGTAGGTAAATGTTTTAAAATTTAACTAAATGTTTGTATCAGGTAAAATTTTCTATATATGACATAATATCATAATAAAAATATTTGTGTTCCGCTAATTTTATTAGTTTTACCTAATCATTATTAAAAAAGAAAAATAGATATAGAAGTTTTTCTATTTTTTAGTTTCCTAAAATATTTATAAGATACGATTCGCTATCAGAAATTAACTTAAAAGGTGAAGATGAAAGTTAACTTAATGCTTTAAAATATGAATAGATACAAAAATAAAAACACATTACAATTTAATATGTTTAATCAAAAATACGTAATAATAACTTAATTAATAAACTAATTTATTAATTATAATCTCTAATTTCAAGTTTCTATACCTAAATGACTAAATAATATGTACGAATGTACAATTGTATTTAAGTATCTAATTACTTTGTACAATTTTCACACATATTTAACTGTACATAATATTACCAGTATAACCTATATAAATATATTATTATTATTATTATTATTATATACATGATAAATAATAATATAATAGGCAAATTTGTCTAGATATTTAGTATTCATCATAAATTACCTACAAAAAGTGATATAATATATTAGTTCTAAAACATAAATCTCAATATGCTACTGTTCATTATTAAAATATTTCAATTAATTTCTTAATTTTTATATCTTAGGTAATTACTAATTAGTAATAACATTGATTATAAATACAAGTATGTGAGTACATGTACAATTTACATACAATAATTTTAATCAATGGTAATAACACTAATAACTATAATGACTAGATGATTATAAATAATATGCTTATAAAATTCATTAAGAATTTAAAATCACAACAAATGTAATACTTATGTAGGTATTTAGGTATGTAAAATCTTTATAATTTAAGCAAAGCGGAAATGGGGAGGGACTTAACCTCCGAAATTATATCCTGTTTTAGTGTTTATGTTTAAATTTCTATCATACTTATTATTTCGATATTTTTTTTTTATTAATTCCCTAAGATTCAAGAAACTTCAAAGAAGAATCCGTCCATGAATTTAAGTAAGTTAACATATAATGTACATTGTACATAGTAATAACAAGTTGTTTCAATTATTTAATCGATTTGCTAAATTTGGTTTGTTTGTATTAAAGTGTTAGGTGGTCATAAAAATATAAGTAGTCTAAATTAGCAGGTATAATTTATACAAAAACATATATAATTATTAAAATGTAATTTAAATGCGAGATTAGATAAATTTGAATTGTTTGCGTTATAAGTAGAATAATTATTATTAATCTATCTACTATAGTTTTAGATTACTGAGTAGGTACTCCGAAAAATGTACAGTGATAAGTGTAAATTTATTATTTATTTATTTAGTAGAAAATATGTTTTGATTTTCAATTTCAAGGAAAATTATTGAAAGAAAATTAGATTTAATTAATACTATTGAATTAAAAATAATTTCAAAGTAATTTAAAAAATGAACAGCGAAAAAGAAAGATTAGAATTATTAGAAAAACCCGATTTTGACAAAATTAATTTTGTTTTTATGTTGTGATTCAAAAATAAATAACCTTAAAGAATTGTAGTCTTCAAAAAATAATTAAATAACCATTTTTAAGTTTCATATAATATCTGAAATATTCTAGCCTTACTTGTGCTAAATGATAATAAATATTTGAATTTTTCTACTT
>NW_020271087.1:0-6279 GCF_002803265.2 Melanaphis sacchari | reverse complement strand
AGTTTTTTATTTTGGTATTGTTCAATAAAAACAATCTATTTAGAAACAAACATTTTGGTCCTTCGACCCGGATTGACTAGCAATACATTTTGCGTAAATACGTCCCGCGAATTCGTTGTCGTTCAGTGGACATATTATCTAGTTCAAATTTTGAAGTGTATGTTGTTCTTTAGTTCGGTTTGAATACATATAAATAAATATAACGTCCCCGCGGACACAGTAACCGTGCAGTGGCATTATTGTAGTCAAATCGAACAATCAAAAAAGAAGAAAAAATTGTCAAAGTGGTCCTGTTTTTCAATGCTCTAGTGTGCAGTGGCTGAACATTCATCGGTCGACATACAACCAGGTGAGTGAGCTAAAAATATTAGAAAATAAGGGCACAAGTTTCCATTCATTTTCCTTTAGGCACATTCTAAAAAAAAATTAAAAACGTATATATACAAATAAAGTTTTCATAAGGTTGAAAATATAAATCAAGGGAAAAACCAAAAACGTAATAATGCAGAGTAGTCAGTCAAATGAATTGGCCGTCTATGTATTGAGGCGAGGTCAATTAAAGGCGCAGCTGACAAAATTCCAAACATATATCAATAATGTAGATGTGGATAACAATATCATGCAGATAAAGATACGTCTAGAGAAAATAAAAGAACTTTGGACTGAGTTTGATGTAGTTCAGAATAATATCGAGGCAATAGATATCAGTAATGAGCAATTGGACTACAGAGATACGTTTGTAAATTTATATTTTGATATAGTTGCAAAAGCAGAGACTATGGTACAAGGTTCAAATGTAGGTAATGGCATAAACAGGTTGAGTATACCGGGCAATCTTGCGCTAGGAGGTGACCCGGCGATAAAAATTAAGCCGTTAGAATTACCGTCGTTTTCGGGAAAATTTGAAGAGTGGTCCACATTTAAAGATTTATTTTTGACCATGGTACATTTAAATTCAACTATAGCAGGTGTACAAAAATTTGTATATTTAAGAATGTATTTGCATGGGGACGCATTGGCTCTGATACAAAATTTAGCGACCACAGGTGACAATTACTCGATTGCATGGAACACTGTCGTAGAACGATATGACAATAAGCGTATTCTCATACAATCTTATACGAGAAATATATATGAATTAGAACCTATGCAAAAGGAGTCGAGTGTGTGTTTAAGGAAGTTTACTGCTGATTTAAACCAGAATATGCAAGCTTTAAAGGCGTTAGGCCACGATCCAGATGCCTGGGGTGCGTTACTATTGCATGTGATTCTAGTTAAATTAGATTATAATACCATACGTAATTGGGAATCTGTGGCGACCAAAGATATATTACCCTCTATATCGGAGTTGACAACATTTTTAAATGAACGGTGTAAAATATTAGAGGCGATTGATACCTCAAAAAATTTATCGAATAAATTAAATACGTCGCATTATACGCAGTCTAAGCAAAATTATCGCAATCCAAATGATAAAAACGTCCAATTTAAAAATAATAAAAAAGTAAATGCATTTGTTGCTACCAATCGTTTAGCATGTTATTTATGCAAACAGTCACATCCTATTTACAAGTGTCAAAAATTTATCGCGCTCAATGCGAATGAAAGAGCACTAAAGGTTGATGAACTAAACCTATGTCGCAATTGCCTGAGTACGGGCCACACGGATGTACAGGTGTGCAGGTCGAAAAGGGTATGCTCCAAATGTGATAAAGCGCATAATACGTTGCTGCATGGTGATGTACCACAAGTTGTACAAAATCCGTCTACGTCAAATGTGTCTAATTCGGAAGTGGTGGTGAGTCACGCCGCCCGTGGTCAAACGCGCGCACAAGTACTATTAGCGACTGCAGAGGTACATATTATATTAAATGCATGCGGCGAACTAGTTGTATGCAGGGCATTACTAGATAACGGCTCACAGATAAATATTTTGACCGAAGCAATGGCACAGCGATTAGGTCTTGCAAGAACAAAAATAAATAAATCAATAACAGGTATAAATGAGGTAATGAGTCATGCCGCGTATCAGGTAACCGCGTCTATTAGGTCACGTATAAATAATTATTCTGCCACCTTAGACATGCTGGTATTGCCAAAAATTACCGGAAAACTGCCGACCAACAATATCGATACTAACAAATGGTCTATACCCACGGATATTATGTTGGCAGATTCTAGGTGTTTTAAGCCGGAAAAAATTGATTTATTGATTGGTGCCGACACCTATTGGGAAATAATGTGCTCGGGAAATTTCAAACTGCACACAATGGGTCCGTACTTGCAGCAAACAATGTTCGGCTGGATTATTGTAGGACCAGTGAATGAAATTTCATCAAAAAATAATTCAATGGCTTGTTTTGTAATAAGTGAAGATAATTATTCAAATTTGGAAAAGGATATTGAAGAATTTTGGAAAATCGAAGAATTTTCCAATGCAAATATGGACGAAACGTCGGAAGATAGTATTTGTAGAAAACATTTTGAAGATCATGTATCAGTAGATTCCACGGGAAAATTTGTAGTAAAATTGCCGTTTCGAGATAATGTAGACATGTTAGGCGAGTCATATAACATAGCGTTAAAAAGATTTTTATCGTTAGAGCGTCGTCTCGGGAAAAATCCCGCGCGATATAGTCAATATAAAGGGTTCATGGAAGAATATGAGCATTTGGGACATATGGAGAAAGTTAATGAGAACAATGACCTATCAGTGAAAACGTATTACATGCCACACTCTTACGTTCTTAATGATAGTAGCCGATCAACTAAATTACGAGTGGTATTTGACGGCTCATGCAAATCAGAATCTGGATTATCGCTAAACGATGTATTGTTAAAAGGTCCTATATTACAAGATGACCTCACATTAATTGTTACGAGATTTCGTACACATAAATATGCATTTTCAGCTGATATTAAAAAAATGTATAGGCAGGTATGGGTTGATAATGAAGATAGAGATTATCAGCGCATATTGTGGCGCAGTGATCCTAATGAGCCTATTAAGAAATATAGATTGTGTACAGTAACTTACGGAACGGTACCTGCAAGTTTCTTATCGGTTGCGTGTCTTCATAAATCAGCGGATGTAAATAAAATACGGCCGGAGATAGCTCAGATAATAAAGCATGATTTTTGTGTTGACGATTGTTTAACGGGCGCCTCAACATTATCGGAGGCTTTAAATTTGCGTAATGAATTAATTAAATGTTTAAG
The DNA here is from genome assembly GCF_002803265.2 of Melanaphis sacchari. Lineage (NCBI taxonomy): Eukaryota > Metazoa > Arthropoda > Insecta > Hemiptera > Aphididae > Melanaphis > Melanaphis sacchari. Next base: position 3,060 of record NW_020271087.1, on the reverse strand, counting down.
TAACAATGGATTTGAATTAAGCAAGTGGACAGCTAATCATGCCGATTTATTAAAATATATACCAATTCCTAATGAAAACTCACTATACTCGTTAAATATGGAAACTGAAGCAATAAAAACATTAGGTTTGTATTGGGATTCAAACTCGGATAGTTTCATTTATAAAGTGTCGTTACCAATACCTGAACATAAGATAACCAAACGAAGTATTTTATCTAATATAGCACGTCTATTCGACCCGCTCGGATTGCTCGGACCGGTTATCGTGGTAGCTAAAATATTAATGCAACAATTATGGAAATTAAAAATAAATTGGGATGATGAATTATCAACAGAAATTCAAATAAAATGGAAAAAATATTTAAAGGATTTAAATCAATGCAATAATCTAAGTGTCCCGCGCTGGTTGCAGTGTGACGACACAGAAAAAATATATATACACGGATTTGCCGATGCATCGTGCAAAGCGTACGGGGCTTGTTTATATGTAGTATGCACGCGCGCGGACGGTAGTCGCCACTCACAACTAATATGCGCAAAATCAAGAATTGCGCCGATTAGTATAATAACAATACCGCGATTAGAGTTATGCGCTGCCTTACTATTATCAAAATTAATAAAAAAAATAGTTCCAGCGTTACGAATTAATGTTACGAATATTTATTGCTGGAGTGATTCTAAGGTGGTACTAGCGTGGATCGCATCGGATGCAATGCGTTGGAAACCGTTCGTTGCAAATCGTGTGAGTAAGGTTCATTATTTAACATCACAGTATTCATGGTCGTATATTAATACGAAGGAGAACCCGGCTGACATTTTATCCAGGGGATGTGATGTTCAAGATATACAAAAATGTACATTGTGGTGGAACGGACCAGCATGGTTGACGGACGAGCACGCGAGATGTGAAGAACTCTATCAAGTACACGAAGATGAGGAGACACTATGTGAAGAGCGAAAGCAGTCGAACACAGTAGTAATGGTCGCTGAAGTAAAGGCAAATTATTTTATACAACTGTGTGAAAAATATTCAAAATTAAATCGGTTTCAGCGTGTTTTTGCCTATACATTGAGGTATGTGCATAATATTTCAAGTAAATTAAGAGCAAAAGAAAGATACTCGGGTCCACTCAGCAATGACGAGATCCAAAAATCGGTAAAAATATTTATTAGGCTCTTACAAAATCAATTTTTTGGGGAAGCGCTTCAAAATAAAAAATTGCAGTCATTAAATCCTTTCTTCGACAACGACAGTATATTGCGTGTGGGTGGCCGACTTGGAAACGCGACAGATTTAACTTATGACCAACAGCATCCTATTATCATACCATATTCGTGTCATTTTGATACACTAATTTTTAGAAACGAGCACGAAATGTCATTACATGCTGGGCCCCAAGCAATGTTGGCAAATGTACGACTAACATATTGGCCGATAAACGGTCGTCGAACCGCTCGAAAAGTCGCCCATAAATGTATTGCGTGTTTTAAAAACAAACCTAATATTGTAGAACCAATTATGGGTGTTCTACCAAAACCAAGAGTGAACCGACCGCTAAGATGTTTTGAAACTACGGGTGTTGATTATGCGGGACCAATATTAATGAAGTCGCACGCACGTAGAAACGCACAGCTACAGAAGGCATATATATGCATTTTTTTATGTTTTGCAAGTAAGGCTGTACACATAGAGCTAGTATGTGATCTCAGCACAGATGCCTTTATAGCTGCCTTGCACCGGTTTATATCAAGAAGAGGTAAATGCCATACCATATATTCCGATAATGGTACTAATTTCGTGGGCGCTAACAAAAAGTTAAGTGATTTGTCCACACTTCTTTTTTCCGAACAGCACAAAATTCGCGTTCAAGACATGTTAACACTACACGAAATTACGTGGAAGTTCATACCGCCTCGGTCCCCCCATTTTGGTGGTTTGTGGGAGGCTGCGGTCAAGGCCGTAAAAAAACACTTGAATCGAACCATTGCAAATTCACGGTTAACTTATGATGAACTATATACGGTATTAACACAAATAGAATGTTGCTTAAACTCCCGTCCTTTAATTCCTTTATCCGAGGACCATACGGATTTGAATGTCCTTACTCCCGGCCACTTTCTAATAGGTAGCTCACTACGCGCACTGCCTGGGCCTGATGTGAGAGATATGTCTATTAATAGATTGTCTCGATGGCAAAGAGTGCAGCAACTTGTCCAACACGTTTGGGCACGATGGAGCAAGGAATATTTGGGGCAACTACAAGGACGAAACAAGTGGTCCAAATGCAGAGGACCATCCATTCAACCTGGGACGATGGTGTTAATAAAGGAGAATAACTTACCTCCTTTAAAGTGGTCATTAGGCAGAGTCACAAATGTTCACCCAGGACCTGATGGTGTCGTAAGGGTAGCTACGGTGCATACGAATTTGGGATCCAAAAAGCGAGCTGTTCGGTTATTATGTCCATTACCCATAGACACATGAATCACACAGTTACGTGTTAATTAATTTTGTTTATATAATTTTTTACTATACATATTTACCTCATTACAACTGTACAACTGTAGCACACTATTTATAAATATTATATAGGTCAGCTAATATCAACTATTAAGTATCCATATGGATGCACATGCATATATATATATATTTATTATTTAATGACCGACCATTGTTATCTTCATTGTAGCGATAGTCAATAATATTGTGTATTATTTTTGATGTTTGTTCACCTATTTAGTGAACATTAGTTCTATCACCTAATTATTCGATTACATTTATTATTATAATTTTTATTAGTTATTGTAAAATCATATGAAACCTGTTTGTAATAATTTATATTTAATAAGTCATTTATATTGTTTAATTATTCTTTTTTATAATATGTATTATATTTTGAAACCGTGTTTCAAGGTGGGCCCATGTTACGGCGTGAACACCGTAATATACTTATATATAATATCGATGTAATGTTTATATGAAATCGTTATCTGTAAGATTATCATTGTGTGGTTGTGCCGTAATATGTCCTCACGTATTAGTTAGTTGCCGTCGGACCA
>NW_020271086.1:0-6397 GCF_002803265.2 Melanaphis sacchari | reverse complement strand
ATGTAGGAGATGACAATATCTTTGATTTTCTGGTAAAAATGTAAAAAAATTATTGATGTAGGAGTTTATAAATGATGATTCAGGTAAAAAAAGGTTAGTCGTTTAGAAGTTTACATTTGGCTCCCCCGGATAACTCTAAACAAACTGATGCGCACTAGGACACTAGGTCTAAATCAAAAATATGACCTTTTTACGCAGTCGGTAATACAGACGCACTCGGAACATTAAAAAAGGTTATTTCGAGACGCAAACTCGAGATATAACGAGTGGGTCCAGTTTTTAATTTTTACCTTTTTCATAGCCCGAGAGTACGCCTGCAATCATATCGACAAATTATATTGATAGCCCGAGTGCATCCTCGGTCCACAGCTATAGGTTCTATTAAGATAAAATTATCAAAGAAACCTTTCAAGATACAAGTTTGAGTGATTTGCCTGTGATCGATTGTGTTGGTTCAAATATACAACTATAATACTTTATTTTTAAAGCTATGGTTGTGGAGGTATCCCGTAATTTCGTCGTGTGTGATTTCGACGCATGCTATATTTGGTCACGTGTAATTTCGTCGCATATGCCTATATTTAAATATATAGTTTTTAAAGGTATTGCTCATAATTTTAATTTTTATAAATAATAATATTTTACTGCTTTATTTAATTTTTTTTTTTTTTTTTTTTTGTACTGATTAAAATACTTTATTTTTTTAATATTTTATTTAGATTATTATTATTATTTTGATTGAACTTAATTTTACATTTTATAAATAAATATATATATATAATAATACAATTAATTTACTAATAATATGTAAAATTATTATTATTTAGAATATATCTAAGTATGTGCGATGAAATGACACGCAACCAAATGTATCATGCGTCAAAATTACACGCGACGAAATGTACGCGTCCAATTGTCGTTCGACCAAATGACCGCGATGAATTGACGCGCGACGAAATGACGTATAACCATATAAAGTTCAACTCCTCGTGGTGCACCCTGGGTGACTCTAAATGAACTGACACACTAGAACTATATCAAAAATATGACCTTTTTTTTTCTTGGGACGCACTCGGAAAATTAAAAAAACATCATTTCGGGATGCGATCGGGAAACTCTCGGTATAATACATAAAATAATCTGGAACTCAATTAGTTTAAGTACTAGTTGTACTTATTTAATCCGTAATATGTGAGATCTAACTTGGGCGTCACAAATAGCATGGTCGTCGACTCAATATTAATAATAAACTTAGCTCTAGTAGGCAATTTAAAAGTAAAGAAAGCTAAAACCGTACCTACAAAATAGTCAAATATCATACTTTGTTGAACTTTCTTTTTCATTTAATAATAACATAAACTATTCTGTAAAAAATACTATATTTTAGTGTTTTTTTTATGCCTTTCTATAAGAAAAAACAATTATTGGAAACTAAACACAATAAATTTAAAAAAATCGCCTATTAAGTTATCGGTTTTCTTAAAAATAACATTGTATATCAACTTTTATTGTCATATGTACTCGTATTAAACAGTAGTAAACACCCAATGATCTACTAAATAAGTTTAAGTTTCTAGGTAATAACCAAAATAATCAAATTGTTCCAACTTTTACTGAATGTTAATAAAATATCCTTATCATCTAACCCTAGTTTTTATTAGTATTCGGACTTTTACTGTAAAATTAAAAATAAACATAATAATCAATACGTATTTGAATGAAAAAAGTAGGACTGCAGGAGTAATCATTCTGCTGTATATTAACAATCAAGCATACTTCGTCATTGGATTAAGATATGACTGATGTATAATGTATTAAATTAATTAAATTCAATGATAAATCACTACAGCATTGGTAAGAAAAATAACTCTAAGCAAAGACAGCGTATTATATTTTATAAATTATTTATAATATTATTTATTTTGCTTTTATTAATACAGTAAACGGAAATTAATTTTTCAAAAAATATCGCATATTTTTATTAACTTTTAAGTCAATATCAATCCATCTCGTATAAAAAGATACAAATATAGATTTCTTAAAAAAAAAATAGCTTTATTTATTTATATTTGCACTATCGAAATTTTATTTCTCTGTAATTATATCTACAATTAATATATTGTTTTAATAAAATAGAACAACAACAATCATTTGAAAAAAAATCTAAATTTTGATTTGAATATTAAGTGTTATCAAACACCAAACTAAATTTTGTCTTTTTGGTTAACTCAAAAATGAATAACCGCGAGTAGATATATTCACAATTTTTCACCAAATATAATATAATATAATTTTCAAAATATTTTGATTCTCTCTTTGAAATATACACAAACATGGTAAAATTCTTCATTTTTTTTTTTCTTTTAATTTCGATAAAAATGTTTAAAAATTTCATACAAGATCTCACATAATATGTTGTTCTTACACAGATAACTATTTTATATTTACTAAGAAATATACAATATACACAATCTTTGCCTTAAGATTCAATAAGAGTATATATTACAAAATTATTTACATGAATATGTGAGGGAAAAACCCACCCAATACTATATCTTTTATTTTGTATTTTTTCTATCTTTGTTTATTTAATAGTTACTCATTAAAAAGACCTCTACACCAGTTCCCTTTCAGTCGTAGCGGAAGGTTTTCAGCTATAAATTAGCAAAATTAAATTAAAAAAAAGTTGGGATGGCGAGATGGGAGTCTATTATAAATTCGTTTACAGTTCTTACAGATATATAAAAATATTTAAAATACAAAAGCACAGTTTATTTTTATAGACATTTTAAGCTTAAATTTGAACAAAATTGCATATTTAATCAATGAACAATATTCATTATTTTGTCATCGTTCAAAAACATTATTCACGGGAACATAAAACTAGATCAAACATGGTTACAATTGCTAATCAGAATATAATAAAAAGCTCACAACACGAAATACTGCATAACTATAAACCATCAATTCAGTAATCTATCCAACAATGATTTTAAACGGTCAATCTAACTTTTATCCGGTTTGTACATGTTAAATGTTTATAGAACTCCACCACTAGTTCAAAAAATCTTCACTTCTATAGTTATTTTAGTAGTTTATCAATAACTTGATTATGGACAATACACTAAATTTACAAACCGCTAGATATCAAAAACTTCTCAAAATTACTTGTTTGCAAAAAATATCATTTTATAAGTATTGTTGCGTGTAACTTTCCAGTAAAAACTTTTTTACGCAATTTGGAACGTCAAAAATTTAAAATAAATTATGTGATGTGAAAGCTTAAGTTAAAAGAAAGTATAAGCCCATCGGGACTGTAATACTAACTTCATGATTAACGATATAAGGACCTAGTAATAGCTAGATGGTAACAACTAACAATATAAATAGACAGAATAAATTTACCTAAGGTTTTTAATAATCTAAAATATACATTTTTTATTCTGGCATAAACGGGCTGAATCCAAAACAAATTAATTTTTTTTTTTTTGCGCAAATCAGTACCCCCCCCCCCCCCCCCCTTAAAAAAAAATATCATGAAGAGTTTATTACAATTTGTTTCCTTAATATCGACAACAATGATTGCAACATGATGAAAATTAATGATAATTTTAATTGTATCTACCTATATACTTTTATAAAAATATAGAAATAATAAATATTTGTTTTAAAATTCTATTGTATTAAAAATTAGAAAATAATAAAAAATTGTTATAACAGTTTATCATAACTATTTTCCTTGTTAATATCTAAGACCAACTTGAGATAAAAATGTAATTGTATAAATTTAACTTAAATTATACTTATTGTTTGAATTTATGGTAAATTCTATACGTTCTTTTTCCTTTGTATTCAGTATTTTCTAATAATTAGTATCAATCATTATTTGTTAAAAATTATTTTCAAAATAAAATGTCCAGGAAATGTTGCAAAAAAAAATTATTATACCGTATCGTAAATCGCTGGTGCGGTTATCGTATTTTATTCATTGTGCTAAAATATTCGTTTACGTCATACAGATAATTGTTTGTCTGTGAAAATAAATAAATGTATTATATTTTAGATCACCTACCCAAAAACTTAGGTAAATATTAACTCTTCCAGTAAGCCTATATCGTGTATAGCACAGTGCACAATTTCTGAGGGAACTTTAAATACGCCATATAAAACGTCATAGAACTAAAAGTATCAACATATTATAGATTAAAATAACCTCAAAAGAACGATATGTAGTTATAGATATTATTGAACACTTATATACCTACAGTTTTTGCGAGTTTTTCAATTATCGTTAACGTATTTTTTTTATTTTTTTTTTGTTTAGTTCATTGACATTTTTGAAGTTATTAATCGTCTCCAATATTCACCATAAATAAATAAATATTATAAAGTAACAACTCATTTATTATTATTTTACAAAACTCTTTCAATTTACCTCATCTGATTTTCTAATTCAGTTACCTATTCATTACATTTTAACCACAGAGACTAGTCTACGAGTTTAAAAAAAAAAAGCAAAACCAATAAATCATTCCACTATAGGCTATAGCCGATTGCGATTAAATATATGATTGAAGACGTATGCTGTCATGTATATAGGCTTTCATACAAAGGCACAGGTCCCTTAATAATGGTACTCCCAAATGTGCAAGCGGACGCACGCACATTCAAACTAGCATATGAACATGTCAATATGTGATGGTTAAGAAGGTACAAACTTCCTTACGTTAATTTAATGGAAAGAGGCCTGCAGCTGAATCATGCTAACTTCTCAGATATGTATTACATTCACACAATAAAGCATCAGATATTCTAGGCAGAAGAGAGAATTTCGAGAGAGGAACTTAGTTAAATTTAACCTCCCTACGAAGCCAGACACAGTTATTTGGGAAGTACTGCAAGACGAATGTATTCATCTACGGCATTTGATCAGTCAGATACATAACTGCATGGAAACAAGTAGCTGAAAGTAATTTTAAGAGAATTACTTAAAAGAAAGATTAAGAGACTTAGGGACTACTCAGACGACCTACCTAAGGTCATGGGCGCCCATAGGTAATATTTTAGGGGGGGTCAAAATAAAAAAATTTTCGAATGTAAGATAATAAAGATTTAATGTTATTTTTCACATATAAATATATACACTATACATGCATGTTATATTTTTATTTGTATATATAGTGTATTAATATAATGATTGCCATACGAATAAATAAATAAATATATAATAATTGTCATATGAATAAATAAATTAATAAATAATAATTGCCATACGAATAAATAAATAAATAATAATTTTAATAAGTATATAAAAAAAATAGAAATTAAATAATATAATTAAGTATATTATTCGGTATCAGTAAATAAGAACTGTAAATTTCTTCGTTTTATTCCAAACATATTAATGACATCCTGAATGAAAGTATCCTTGTTTGCGTTAGGTTAAAATATTTGTAGTACCTACCTATATTGTGATCTTTATAGATTTACCACAAATTATCTGCGATAAATTATTTTACGTATAGGTTATACAGACTACAGAATACAATCTATCTATGATGTTAATATACGATAACAATGAGTATATTTTTATATTTATTTCATATCTTAAAATTGATTTCAAATAATTTGCCTCGGTAATAAGGTAATATTTTGGTAATATTTTTCCAGGGGGGGGGGGGGGCAAGTGCCCTGTCTTCCCCCCCCCCCCCCATAGGCGCCCATGCCTAAGGTAGTAAGCGTTGTCTGACATGAGGTCGAGGTATAAAACCCCGCTGAAGCGGGAAATGGTAAACTCTTGTGGTAAATATAATGTTATCTCCTACATAGTGTTAACTCCTACAAAATATAGTGTTAACTCCTATAAAAGATAGTGTATTAATGTTAACTCCTACAAAATATGATAAAAAATTATAGCGCTCGTACCACCGTAAAAATATATAGTCTTACAATATATTAATACATAATATCATACCAAAGTATAAACTTAAAACAAAAATTGCTTAAAAAATAAAAAAAAATTAATAAAACAATAGTCATAACTTATAATCATTTACGCTTATTTTTGTAATATTATACTTTGGAAATAAACTCTAAACGTGAAATTTCTCCTTGTGCATATTTATTTTTTGTGTAAGTATAAATTCATATTTTTAAATTGGTTTTGTTTGTTTGCGCTGTATCGATACTATACCTACTAATTACTTTCGCTGTCTATCAACAGTTTGTGCTGTAAAAAATGCTCTATTCAAACATTCGTATTTTATATATTTATAATTCTTAAGTCATGATAATTTTTAACTTTTTAAATTTTTTCAACTCTAAAATCGTAAATTTAATAATATTACCATTTTTTCAGGTAAAAATGTAGGAGATGACAATATCTTTGATTTTCTGG
>NW_020271085.1:0-24540 GCF_002803265.2 Melanaphis sacchari | reverse complement strand
TGGTTATTTCTAATTAACTCCGTATACCTTCTATTAAGATCGTATACTCTCTGTTGGATGAAATTACCAAATAATATAAAGATAAAAAGTCATTAGATTATTATTATATTTTTGATAGAAAAACTAAGAATGTTAAGATAGACAATTTGTATAAACATAATTTATATATATACCTATACTAATATATATATCGGGCGATTGATGGTGTACGTAGATTAGATAATATAACAATCAAATAACATTAGTGCTGTAATTTCTGTATTTAAGATAAAATAAAATGTCAGCCGACGCATTACCGTTCATTTTCATTTTGCCGTTGAAAGTGATTCGTATATCATATCTGTGTATAAGTTATGTCCAGTCGATCAATAAAGGTACGTGTTTATTTATTTGCAAATCTATTTAATAACAGTTATAATATGGATAGTTGGTTAAACGGAATACATGAGTAAGAAAAGGAAATCGGAAATAATAAAACCCTCCGAATAAAATAAAAATAATGATATTATTTTACCAGAAACCTCTAAAACCACCGATAATGTAACGTTAGTGAGTCCTAGTAGTAGCAACAGTAATATTGAAAGCAAAAATGGCCAAGTATGGAATGAGTCTCAATGGATCGAATTTAAAGAAAATATCCATGGATTAGTGCAGATGGAAAATTAGGATGTAATATTTGTTCGTCTATAACATGCTTGGGGCGTCAAAGAAAAGATTACGTATTTCTAATGAGTGGGAGTAATGGTTAATTGAGGCTTCTGGGAAAGATCGTACCAGCCAACTATCAAATCTTCGTATAAAATTAAAAAACACTATGAATCTGAAGGGCACCAACTTGCTGACAAAATAAATAAGAAAGAAAATCCATCCAAGTGTTCAGTAAAAAGTATAGTCGATCACGAACAGACACAATTAAGGTATTTAGAACAGCATATATATTGCAATGCAAAATAGACCATTTCTGATCACGATGATTTAATTAAACTACAAGAAATAAATGTGTAAATCTAGGTAAATACTTCATTCTAGATATTCCGCAACAAATATAATAAATCACATATCGAATATAATGAAAAATTAATATCTAAGATTATCACATTAAACTCAAAATTAAGTATTCTTATTGACGAATCTACTAGCTATATAAAAACTACTCTGGTAATTTATTTAAAACTTATTTAGGTGGAAATAATCCGAATATGTATTCTTGGATTTATGTGAATACAATCACAAGATGCTGAACAAATAGAAAAACAACTTTTAAACACATTAAAATCAAATGGTTTACATGAAAATACTTACAAAAATTGGGTGGCTATAGCTACAGATGGAGCTAGTGTCATGGTTGGTAAAATTCAGGTGTAGTAACTCGTTGAGAAATATCCAAAACTATTTACTTGGCATTGCTTTAATCATAGGCTAACATCAGTATCAAATAAAAGACGGCAGACGAGAATTGACCATTTAAATGCTTTATAGATAAATTATATAGTTTATACAATCAATCGCCAAACATTCTCGTGCTCTGAAAGTTGTTGCCAAGATCTAAACTGCAGTTTAATAAAATAGGTCGTGTACTTAGTACTCGATGGGTATCCAGTAGTTTAAGGACAGTAAGACAGTTGGTGTCATTGCCGCCTTCACTCATTTCAAAATTTGTGATGACCAAAGTAATGATAAAAATACACCGCAGTATTTATTGGTTTGAAAAGACTTGAAAGTCCAGAACGCCTTAGATCTAGGTATTATGGCGATGTACTTCAAGAACTTCACCATCGAATGCACCATAGTCCGAATAATTACGCTACCAAAAGCTGAACAGTCAATAAAGAACAATTAGAATAATTGAAAGTTTTAAACAAGAACCAGAGAATATACAAATAGCATTAAATGCTAAATCAAAACTATTATTTAATGAGATTGAGCTTTTTCCGAATAAAAATTGTTGCTATAATCAAAATCACTTATTCAAAGTATAGTTGATAGAATGACGACTGATTGTTCGAGGTCAGAGATGAGAACTAATATCAAGCAATACGTAACCGAACGAAGTGGCACACAAGGAAAGTATACGGCGTATACCGCCGTATACCCTCCACTACAGCACTGGGCAAGGCGTTGTTTAAAATGTATTAAATCCATAATTTCTTTTGTAGGAATCTTAAAGTTTATAGCATTTCTTTTGTACTCAAGCTACGAATTAACGACTGCCATATCAAATATGTGAAAAAGCATACGTAAAGTCTACTTTTTGGATTTAATGAATGTACGATAATAACTTACCAGCTGGTCGTGTTTGTCTATACCACCCATACTTTTATAGTATAAATAAACAAATTCGGAACATTCAATAAAAACCATTGATTTTTTTTTTACGATCAAATCTTTGTACTATAATTGGTGTTCCCGAAGAAATGAAATTTGATCCGAGCTGTACAGATTTATTATCAAACCACTTTACCAAAGCAATATTATGATTTGAACATATCTCGAAACTAGTTCCTCGGCTCATTTTAGCTAGTTGTTTATCTTTTGGAAACGGGGGGTTATTGAATCTATTTATTCAGATTGTTCCAGCTGCAAGTATTTTATACTTCAATAAGCAGCAAAATAAGTTGTAAGAGGAGAAATAGTTGTCAAAAAATAAAAAATGTTTGTTAGGCTTTACATTTTCAACCAATTTTAAAACGATTGCTCCACCTAGACCAAAATTTTTTTGCATATTTTCATCGATTTGTGTAGACGATCCTTGATATAATAAAAGATTATAGACTAATCCACTTTGTCCACACAACAAACAATTTTTTATTCCCCACAGTGATGGTTTACCCCTAATATATTGTTTTATTGATAAATTTTCTTTAAAAGGGACAGTTTGTTCGTCCACACTTAGATTTTGTTCAACAGGTAACTGGGCACAGCGTTTAATAAATGAGTTATACATCGGACGAATTTTCACAAATTTATCGCTGTTTTCTTTGGGTATGGCTTTATTATCTACGACATGGAAACAACTGCGAAGTTCAAAAAATCTATTCCTGGTCATGTTATCCGCGATTAAAGGCACTCTAAAATTTTTTTCCCAACACATCCTAACTATTAGATATTTTAGAACACTAAAAAGCGTATGTATTGCAATCATAGTTTTAATTACATGTGTAGAAGTATTTTTAAATTTTTTCAAATTTTTTTGAGCAGCATATATATTTGTATATTTTGTCATATTTTCGAAATCGTCATTAGAAAAATATTTAGTAAAATAATCAATTGGGTTTAAAATATCGGTCAAATCTGGCTGATTTGAATCAGATTGTATTGTAATGATTGGAGGAGTAAACGAACATTTTTCCAAAATATATTTTTTTTTAATATTGGAATCTTGGTTGATCCATATATGATGTGTACTCATTGACGCTTCTTGGAGGAGGTAGAGGGTGGCCTTTATCTCAGGTCTTAGGATTCTGTCGACTTTTGCCCAGTCTGTCTTCCGGAATGTTCCCATTACGCTGAAGGTGCACCGTGGAGGGATAGAAGAATGTCTTCAGTGCATCCATCCTCTGCCACGGTGCGAGTTTACTCCTAGCGATACGGAGCCCAATGTCGTTTTTCTCCGCGAGAGTTGACAGCGGAGGTACGATGTTGAAACCGACTTGGACTCCTAGGAACGTTGCCGCCTCTCCCTCGGCGAGCGGGCGAAACGGGGAGTCATTGATGTGGAAATGTAAAAGTGGGTGTCCTTGACACCCACTGGTCGGCGTTCGGACAGATGGAGAAACGCACACTTCGCCGCATTGAGCCTGAGCCCCAGCATGTCCAGGCTATTGTGAGCAGGGTCGATGGACATCTGGAGCTCAACGGGGTTGTCGGCGATCAAACAAAGGTCGTAACAAAAGTGTAGATGTCCTGTATGGCACGGAAGAAGTCTTGACCGGCTCCACTCGACTCAATTGCGACTTCCAGTGCCGGGTGTGGAATCGCTCCAAATGCGTTGGACACGTCCAGCCAGGCCACGCACTTGTCCTTCGCGTGCGTCCTGGCCTTCTTGAACACTCGGTTAAGAGTGTGGATGTGTTCGAACTCACCATCCGCCGGCAGGAAGCCTTTCTGACAGGGGTTTAGCACTTTGTTGGTGGTGAGCCACTCTGTCAGCCACCCGGCAACACATCCCACGTACAGCTTGTATAACGTTCTGCTGAGGGAGATGAGCCGCCAATTGCATAGGTCTTCCTTGGCTCCCTTCTTGTGGATGAGCACCGTCACCGCTTTCTTCCATGCGGGTGGAATCTTCTTGTAACGGAGGCACATGTTGATGATCTCCGTAAGTACTGTGCATTCTGGTTCGAGATATTTCCAGTACCGATACGTGAGCCCGTCATCACTAGGCGCCGTGTTCTCGAACTTGCCGAGTCGTTTCGACACATCGACGCACTGGAACGGGTCCATCGGAACTGGGTTTCGACCGTCCACCCGTGTAAATATGCTCCTGTCACATATGTAGATGGTGCCCATACTGTGTGGAAGTGCTCCTCGACCTCTGATACCGCAACTTCGCACGTGTAGAGGTGTGGTATCGTCCGGTTGTAGAATTTGTGCGTCGTCGCCGTCTTCCTGTTCGGGCAGAGGCTCACCCAACTGGTCATCACCACCATCCGCTATGCCGCTCGAGGCGAAACTGCTGCTGGAGGCCGGCGATGGATTGCGCGGCCGCCATAGTTCCGGGCCGGCCACCACGATGTTGTAGGACTCATTTCTCGGAGATTCAAGACGCGGGGGGGAGTTTGATGCTGGTGGGACGGACAGTCTGTCGCTGGCCCCACGCAGCCTACTCCCAGGCCTTGTGGTGGTCGGTGGAATGGTTGGTGATGCCGACAGGGGTACGCCGCCTGTGTCCGGCGGTCTGTACCGGCCGGTATCCCTGGCACGTCTACCACTGGTATGCGAGCATCGCCTCCTCGCGCCGGTCGCGGGTCCTGACTGGCGCGTAATCGCTGCCGAGTCATCGAGACCAGTAGTGGGGCCGACGCGGCATCCAATGCGTCCCGTCGACGGTGGCTCTGGACGTGGTTGGTGAGTCCTTGTTTGCTGGGAAACGACTCACTGCAACCAGCCACCGTACAAATATAGCGCTCGGTGGAGTCTTCGGCGCCTTCAATTTCGACCGGGCACTTATGTTCGCCCGGCCGGACCCCCAGCACTATCCTACACCCGACACATCGCACCACTGTGGCCTCCGCTTCCTCGTGGAGGTCCCGGATGTGCCGTACGATTGACTGCTTAGTACTTGTCCACACTTTCACTTTGAAAGCGGCGGAGCAATCGTACGGACACTTTACTGTTGTCAGCAAAGGGAACTATATCACGATTTTGCGGCCGTCGAGTGTAGGTTGTTTCCGCCTCACTGGTGCGAGACTGTTCGCGACGCTACCGCAGTCGGACACAGAGTCGCTATCCAACTCGTCGCGGTCTAGAGGTGACATCGGAACGGCTCGCGTGGACGGGCTGGTCACCTGGCTGTTGCCAGCGTGGTCGGCCATGACGGGGACTAGACACTATTGGGAAAAAATAATAACTCACGTGTGGAATGAACAGACTGTTCCAAAAAGTGGCGTTCAGCTGGTCGACGAAAAACAAACATACAACACACACGTGGCCAGTTGGACAAGAGACGGCGAACAGCTGCTTGAAAAAAATCACGACGACGAAAAAACAGCTGGGCCAAAAGACGGCACCAGCCGGGAATGGGAGCACTGCACCCTGCGTCCAGACTGCTCCAAAAGGTGGCACCAGCCGGCGGTTTTGGTGGACGACTTCCTTGTTTGTATCTCTCTGTCAAAGCGCCGTATGTTTTGCGTGTATTGCACCACGGTTTTGGCGTGCGGAGTATGAGCCATAACTGGGGGCCGAGGGACTCCGCGCTTTAAGGTGCGCCACCACCTTCGTATTTTTAACGTAGATTGGGCTACGGGCAGATCTTTTAGATGCCAGCAATGTCTGAGTACGGCCTAGGCCCCACCTTCTACCCCTGGGTAATTTGTCCAATTTCCAGGGGATGGCCCGCCACGAAGGCGCGGTACTATGTACCTGGAACCTGGACCTATCAAGGCAAAGGCCATATCAGACAGTTAAAAGACACTTAACATAGAAAAAACATATAGAACAAATAACATAAAAATCGAGTTACATTCGTATCGGTTAGAAAGATCAGTAGTGTATGTTATGTGGGATCTGTTAACTGTTCAACTATTTTTATACAAAAACCTGGCGCCGAGTTTTCACTCGCGGTGACTTAATTTTCTTTCTAAAATATAGTTAAGCTGATAAGAACAGATTTTATTTATCAAATTTTTAAAACGGGAGACAAATTATGGGATACTAAAATACTTTTATAATAGAAAAAAATGTAGGTGAGGGGGAAATATAATTGTGATCAAGCTTAAATTACTAAAAATACAAAAAAGTTATATATATAAAAGTTGTCAAAAAATACACAAAAACAAATAGAATATATACAATGGATCATTCTGCAACTTGCCGGACCCCGGACAGGTGCTCAATGTATATGTCCCTTGATGAGGAAATTGTATAGTTAACGCACAATTTCCTCATCAGGGTTGCATACGGCCTACTACAGAGCACCTTCATGAAGCTGTCGTTTCCGGGGTCCCATGATCTGAGGGCTTTTATGATGAAGGGTACAACTGCCGCCTCACAGTTGTACTGGGCAGCTAGCTCTGTTCTAAGGTCCTCGTACTTGGACCTCTTCTCTGCTGCTACCGCCTCAAACGCCGCTGGCCGGTTGTCAAACGGCACAGTGACGTCAACCACATAGATGTTTGGGCCCTTCTTCAGAACTAGATCCGGTCTCAGGACCTGATTCTCGGAGAGGACCTTAAACCTCGTAGATGCCGCTTTCTTAATCCTGGCGACTATGGCGTTGTGCCTCGCAATGTAGAGCGCGGTGTAGCGCATACAGTGATCGACGATGTAGGCTAGGCTTTCATTTGTGTACCCACATCGTCTACACCTGCGGTCACCGGCTCTCCACGACGAGGAGCCATTCAACGGCACGAGGTTCAGTCTCGCCGGATAGACGAAACGCTAATCTGCAAACCTCGTGAAGTCGCCGTCTTTAAGAAAGTGGGAGGAAGATGGATGGGCGGCGGCACACTCAACGGCTATGCCTTGATCCGGTTTTTGGATAAGGTCTTCGCTTCGTTTGAGTCGGAGTGTGTTCCTTATCACCTCCCAATGTCCAACCGACATTAAGTCTTTTGGAAGCGTTCCGCGCCCTCGACCATACGCTGCTCACTCCAGACCCCCTCACTGTCCGGAAAACGCCTTCTCACCCGACAGATATGACGCGGCTTCCTTGACAGATGGGTCCTTGAGGATTCTCCGTCTGGTCACGTCATTCACGTGTTCGACCGCGTCCCCCGCAACATGTTGGTCAGGTGAGGTGTACAACTTGAAGGCGCTGTCCACTGCCGCGATATCGGAGTCTTCTGCGAGCAGCCTAACACCGCAACACCCTCTATTGATGGATCCATAAATGTACTCCCCCGACGCTTCCTGGGGGAGGTAGAAGGTGGCCTTTATCTCGGGTCTCATTACCTTGTCCACTTTCGCCCAGTCCGTCTTCGGGAACGTTCCCATACGCTGGAGGTGCACCGTGGAGGAATAGAAGAATGTCTTCAGTGCATCCATCCTCTGCCACGGTGTGAGTTTACTCCTAGCGATCCGGAGCCCAATGTCGGTTATTTCCGCGAATGTTGAGAGCAGAGGCACAACGTTGAAAACAAATTGGGCTCCTAGGAACGTTGTCGCTTCGCCCTCGGCGAGCGGGCGAATCTGGGAGCCGTTGATGAAGATGGGGGTGTCCCTGACACCCATTGGCTGTACCAGTTGCATACTCCTAAAAATTTTCGTACGTACTTAACCTTCATTGGAACCAGAAAATTATCGATGCAGACTAATTTTTCCGGCTGTTTCTGTATACCTTCCTAGTCTACAATAGTACAATGTGCCCAAAAATGAAATTTTGCGTAAACCGATTTTACATTTTTTTTGTGTTGCACGTTAGTCCGAATCTCTTAAGGAGTTCGAAAACTTTCTCTAAGTGAGCCTGGTGTTTATACTCGTTTTTAGAAAATACTTCTATATCATCTAGGTATACTTGTACGAAATCATCCTGACTTCGTTTATGAGTCTTATGAAAGTCATTGCACTATTTTTTAGACCGAAAAGGAGGACTCGGAATTGAAATAGATCTCTACGTGTCCGGAAAGCCGTATATTTTTGTGCTTTTTCCTGCAGTTGCACTTGCCAGTAACTGCTCCGCAGGTCCAGCACGCTAAAATTTTTCGCATTCCGCATTTGTTTAATCATTTTATTAAGATCCGGCATCTGGTACGCGTCGGACTCTCCGTCACGTCGTTAAGCCGCCTGTAGTCGACACAAAGGCGGATTGTCCATCCTTTTTGCTTGCCAATACTACTGGAACGGCCAACGGTAAGGTGCTAGGTTCTACGAGCCCCTTTATTTCCATATCATCGATAGCAGTTTGTTGTAAAATGTGCATTTCCATTTGTTTACAACAATATTCCAAGGATTAACATTACTTGTTATCCATAACAAGTCATCTTTATTGCCTTAAAATAAATAAAACGATTTTGAATTTTAGATATTTTTTATGAAAAAATATGAATTTTTGTCATTTAAATTGATCTTAATAGTTTTTAAGATTTACTTTCATTTTCAACAATAGATGGTATTTGTTGTATATTTGGTAATAAATTTGTTTCAGTACTAGTAACTGGTGTTATTTTCCTGATAACTTTTCTCATGTTACAATATTTATCCCACATTTTACCACGGTTTGGTGTGACTTTATTACCTTCTTTTTTGTAAGGAATATTATATGATTTTTTTGACTCTGATGGAAATAATTGTATTATACTCTCAGATTTTTCTTAGTTAATGATTCTTTTAAACAGTGACTAATTATTGAATAAGTCATTTTATTTTTTTAAGTTGAACTTAAAATTTGGCGTTGTTTGAAATAATTTAGTATTATGTTTCCTTCTTCATTCTTAGTAAGAATTTTATAATCATCATTTTATTCCTGTTGTAGTTATATGAAATTTAATAAATTATTTTTTTAAAAGGTTGGCTGGTTAATAAATAATATCAATACATAATTATTATTAATATAAAAAGAATAATTTACTTTTGATTTTATTCTATTATCTGTCAATTGGTTCATTGTTATAAATTATTAAACTCTCATCAACATCAATAATATAAAATGTTTGGATTTAATTTATGTTTATATTAGTATTACTAGATCCTGAAGCAATATTTTCCATGTCAGTATCCTTAAAATAAATGTCATTTAACTGATAGAATATAATTCAAATAATTTAAAGAAATAATTTTTACCACTTCAGAAATTGGCTGTTTTGCTCGTTTTTCTAATAAAATATTAAAAATCTTTGTCCTTAAACCAATTTTTGGAATTAGTTCTTTTAACATTTCTCGAGTTAAATTCAAAAGAGATTCTTAATCGATTTCTTCTTCTAATTAAAAAAAATTAATTCTAAATTTTAATGTGATTAATTCAATATTTTTATTTAATTTTAGGAAGTCTTAAAATTTATAAATTATAAATTTCAGTTTAAAATTGTATTTATATATTTATTTCTAAAATTACCAATTATATTATCAGGTAAATTCCATTCCTTCCATTTTATTTTAATCTAATCGTCCATTTTAATAAATTAAAAATTTAGTACGTTCCTTTACACATAAAACAAAATTTAACAATGTTAAAATAAAATACTATTTTTTTTTAATTTGAAAAATATTTCATGCTAGAAGTTTCAATTAATTAATAATCTAACGATCTAGTAGCGTCTGGGTGATCTACCGTGTTCGATCCGTAACATAGCGATGGTCTCGTTCCACCAATGAACTTGTCTCTTGCTGGCGAGAGAAGAAGTTCTGGGTAGCATGCAGGTGTCGCAAGCGGCGGATAAATAGGTAACGAGTTAGTCGGTGGATTGGTCAGCGGTTGTGCCGGCGTCGAGGCGACTGCCCAGTGAACTGCCAGGGCATCCGTGTCCATGCGTCTGTTGGATTATCCTGTGAACCGTTTGTGCTTGGTAGTCAAGTCGGAACTAAATGAAGTTGTGATCGCTGGCCGATACAACGTTCTCCAGCACTTTTCAGCCGCGCAAGACTGGGGTAACATCAATGATCGACTCAGCGTTTGAACTCCGGTAGGTGGGAGTAGCACCCATATTGGCAACAAGTAAGACCAGGCTGGCTGCAAGGTCTGCGATTCTGTTACCTCTTGTGTCGTTATGCGCTGATCCTCACCCCTGGGACCAGACATCAAAGTCGCTGCCGATGACTAATGGCTGTTCGAACAGAGGCCTCGATATCCGCGAGAAAGGCGGAGAACTCTGCTTCAGACATTTCGGGATATATAACAGCTATAAATATGGGTGTCGAGTATGTCTGGTTTAGGCGAAGCCGTGACCCGACCCAGAAGACTCAGGAGCAAAGTCTGCCGTCGCCGTTAATATCACCGCACATGAGCGATCATCGCTAACCACCCACCAGTCGTCCATTGCCGGGGTCCAGTTGAGCTCCGAGACCAAAAGAACCTGGGTGCCGATGTCAGCAGTGGTTTTTTGCAGCAGACTCTGCGCCGTGGAGCTCCAATGCAGATTTATTTGGATAAAGCTTGTCATTTTCGGGTGGAAATGATCATCTCAAGGACGGCTTGTCTTCGGTTTGCACAAGCACCAGACCCTGGCTTGTGGGGTAAGCGGGGTGCCTTTAGACGATCGAATGCCACGCACTTGTCTTTGCTTTCTGTGCAGTTTGCCTGCATATGGCCCGTCTGGCCGCATCTTCTACAGACTGACGAAAAGTTAGGACCGGTACATTGTCGGGTGGAATGGCCGAAACCGTGACACCTGTAGCAGTGAGGAGGTTCAACTCGGCATGGATGGACCCGTGTCCGTCGGCACTGTAGCCAGCCGATTTGAGCGTGTTTCAGCCTGTTGCTTCTTTAATGGGAACTGTTGCTGTGGCTATCTGCTGGCCGTTCCTAGTCTTCTATATGCCGGTGACTTTTATGCCGTCGTCGCCGCCTGTTTTCGAGCTTCTCCGCGGTGAAGTTCATTTCGGAGTGCCGCAAGTACTTCTTCTGCAGTCGTGATTTCATCAAGATCCACGATCTCTACTAATGCCTGTCGACTGAGGTGAATGACGGTGCTTCCGGTTAAAGCGGCCGATAGTTCGCTGCGAAGTTTCTCAGAAGCTGCGTTAGCTTTGGTGCCCTTTGTTAGGCAGACTAGTAGATCGCCCTTCTGAGTTTTGCGCATCGATGTTACATGAGTACCGAGTTGACCACTCTGACGGCGTGGAGCGTGTCGGCATATGAAGTTTGACCACTTTGACAATGACTGCTGCTAGTCTGTGCGGGGCAACTATTGTTGTTCGAGCGGTGTGGATGAGATTGGCTTTGGCTGGTTTCTTTCTTACTCTGATAAATGGAGCTTCTTCTCTTGCATCTGTTTTTAACGCTGGTACCAGTGACTTAGGTGTAGCGGTGATGCTCGTGCCGTGTTTGGGCGTTCTACTATCTAGCTTTGACTTGGTTTGGGGTCTCCTACGCCTGGACTTTGATGCTGCGTTGGCTGCTGTACCGGGTTCGGTATTTGTGGCAGCATCTACGGCTGCTGCCGGTGACGTTGGTGTTGGGGCTTACGGCCTGTCGCTTAATAGTACCGCGAGCGCCTTGCGTACTAATTCCATTGCTTTGACGATCTTGGTGAGACTAGGCCCGATAAGGTCTTCGGCGTGTTGGTTAGCAAAGCTTAGGAATAAATCGTTGACATACTCCACTTCCTCGGTGGCAGTATCCAGTGTGCACTCTGTACACTATCTGACTATGCCTATGTTACTATTTTCAATAATTGTTATCAATACTAAACCAATGTATACATTTACTAGTAATTTGATGCAAAATAATTTTTGAACGACATATTTTATCTACACTATTGCGCTAAAAGGGTAAACCTATAATATCTTCTAACGAGCAACAAAAAACAAAAAAAAATTATAGACATTGAATCATTTGTTTATATTTATTTTTAATAAATAACAATAGTAGTAATCGCTAGATATTGACTAATATTTAACTTTAGTTAATACACAAGGTGTTGGCGCTACAGATTTATTTCAGTCTATTTTAAACTTAGGTACTGAAGTTATATGACTAGTGATATCTGTAGGAGATAAATTCGTAAAACATCGTAAGTACATAAGTTGCTCATTATCTAATGTTGCTTTTTTTGGTTTCTTCGGTGGTTTTTGCTTAGGTATCATCAATCTGTTAGGTAGAAGCTTTTGTACCCTTACATTTTGAAGAGGCAAGTCGTATATTTTATTAGCTTCGCGTTGAATGAGTTTCACTGCTTCACACTTTAATTTTATATCCTTGAACTTCTTTGCTTTACTCTCTTCAATTAGTTTTAATATTTGCTCGGTTTTTTTCCATAGAGGTTTTGAAAATTCATCTGAATCATTAAGCATTTTATATAATTGATTAAATAATGATATTATAACTTTAGAGGGTCTAGTAAGATCTCCATATGGTTTATTAAGTTCTGCATAAATATCCAATGACATTAGTTTTATATTAAATAAGGTGTCATCAAAGAATAAAAGTTTTATATTTTTCAAACTTGTCTGATGATTTGCAGTTAAAATTTGGTTGATTCCATCCATGTTTGACACTAAATTCTGTTTTAGTTTATTTTTGTATTTACGTCTACCATAATAATACTGCTGTTTATTATTCATAACTTTGTGGGAATTATTTATCATATCCAAAATTGACATACTATCTCTAGTTTTCTTATCCAACAAAACTAATCTTTTTGTAAATTGTTCTTCAGATTCCCAGTACATTTCTAATACTGGTTCTAATCGAACTTCTTTAGCAAATTCTTCTAATGGTTTTTGATAGGCGTAACTCAAGTAATCTTCATTATTCTTTTTACTGAAATCACAATCAGATCTTACAAAATCATAATTTAACTTATCAATATTGAACTTCATTTTCCACTCCGGTGGACTCAACCATGTTAAAATCATATAACATCCTTCTGGTATCATAATGCGTTTCAATAGTCGTAATACTTCATTTTCTACGCCTTCATAAACATGTGTTAACTCTTCCAATTTATTTTTTGGAACTTTAGTATTAGCTATTTCAATATTAACTTCGTCTTTAATATTTTTCAGCCGATTTTCTAAATAGTCAATATATTGTGAAAATGATATTTTTGCTTGGTTAAGTTGACGGACTTTACATATGTAGTCTTTATTATCTCGGCTAATACTACTGTTTATATCTATCCACTGTTTATCAATATACAAAATCGATAGCTTTATATATTTAATATCTTCTAAATCTAAATTATACCGTATAAAATGTCTATTAAAATCGTCATATAAATATGCACGATTCACCAACTCAACAATATTACGAGGCTTTATTTTTTGTTTAGCATTCAACATTTTTTTAAAAGCTATTTTTTGACTTTTTGATTTTATATTTGTCAAATATATTAAATCGTCAATTGTTACATTCTGTTTAACGTCACTTAATTTCTTCAATACTTCGAGTTTAAAAACATCTTCATTTATTTTGATTTCATTATAATTTTTATTCTTTTCTTCTAATTTTTCAGATAAATTTGAAATTAATTGTTTCGCCTTTTCTTTAAATTTTATATTTGAAACTTTATAATGTTCCAAAGAAATCATTGAATCAGATGAATTAGTTTTAAGGTCCATTTCTTAATTGTAAAAATAACTATAAACATTAAAAATAAATATTTGATGTTTTAAAAATATAGTGTAAACAGTACTTTGTTATTTATTTCCTAAGATACAGATATAGTATGATTATCTGCGAGTTTTTATTTTTAAACAAAAAAATTGTAGTTGCTAAAACATGATAAAATAAAAATAATATTCATAAAAATTATTATAATTAAGTCTAGGATATTTATATGTAATAACAAATCGTAAAATATACATTTTATTTACCAATATAAGCAAAAATATGCTAAAAAAAAAAAAATTTTTATTGTTTCTAAAATTATTATTCATTGTTATTCATTACATTTAATACCTATTAACTTATATAATTACATGCCACTATGATGTATTATTTTAAACTTTCAATTACAAACAACCGGCGATTTGGACGTAGAAAACAAAATGTATTGATTAAAACTCTTTCCTACATCACAATGTTGTTATAGCATATTTAAAGGACGCGATTTATCCTAGAGTTGAATTAATATTAATATCATGTCCTTCCATTTCATACTCACCGCTTATGATACTACGAATTTTTAAAATTGGTTTGAATCCTTTATTCTTTTTTACTACCAAATCTATTTAAATTTGTACAAATTCTGCTACTCTCCCGTCACATTATAATAGTTCATCTTTCATATTTAAAATAATTTTTAAGCCCTCATCAATAGATAGTGTACTTTTTTCTAGGTTAGTAATACCTTCGGCGAGAAAACAAAATTTACTTTTTAAATAAGCTAAATCTTTTTAAACAATTATTTTGATTTTTTAATTGATTGCTTCGTCTTCTAAATGTGATGTTACACATTTTATTGAATCAAAAATATTTAAAAAGTTTTCTACTGCATTGATCCATGTACCCTATCTAGTGTTAATTGGTTGTGGTGGTAAAGGTAAATCCGGTAATAGTTCACGTAGTTTGATAATTCGGCTGGGAGCTTCTAAAAATACTTTTTTAACCGTCGTTTTTTTTATGAACAGTAGAATATGTATTTTGTAAACATTCGCTTATTTTTTGAATTCTATTTGCCAAACAGATAAAATTAATTAAATTTGGGAATGATATAGTCAAGAAATCGATGGATTAAACCGTATATGGTGCGACGTCAGAAACAAAAAATAATACTTTAACGTACTTCACTTTTGTTGGACCTGATGGCTATAATAGGTGCATCGTATAACTAAATATTTTACCAATAATTTACACATTAAATGTTAACATTAAAGTTTTTCACTCATTAATAGATACAGCTTTAAATAATTGTTTTCATGGAGAAGATCGACTATGACGAAATATTGCGGATATTATGTTCTTATATCACTTATTAAATGGTCTTATCTATTCTCCGGAATTATTATCTCACATTGGTCTGGTCTTAATGTACAGACTCACGTATTAAGAAAATCTAACTTTTTTCATGTTTCATATTAGTCAATTTTTATTCTTATATTAGTCCCATAGAAATACATTCGTCTTATAAAAAAACATACCATCATGAGCATATAGCGAATATCATGAAAATCGGACATGGACGATACGCTGTTTATTTTAGAATAAGACATTTTTTTTTCTACCATTTAACTAATAGTATCCTACTTTAGTCATCATCAACCACTGTTGAGTATTACTTCAAGCAATAATATAAATGATAATGAAAACTGATTGTCAATAATATATGAGAATAAAAAATTTATAAATATAATATAAAATAATAAAAAAATAAAAAAAATTGTATACCAATAGCAGTCGTGTCTTTATTTTTTATCAATTACCCTATAAATATTACCTAGATGTGTGGTACATATAATAGCAAGGAAAGCAAAGACATACAATGTGGTACTTCATTGCAGACTTGTATGCAATATGATTTTTGTAATACTTTCTTTGTATTGTTTAAATTTCAATTAGGTACTAAGTAAATTGAAATTTTTGTTTTTTGTTTTTTTTTTTTTTTAATAAAATGCTAACATATAAATGCTCATAAATGTATTAATTTATAAAAGTTAGTAATTTTTTTCTTTTTCAAAAATCCATTAATTGTATTAAGTGTGTCGCTATTTGTATGGATCAAAATTAGGGTGTCGTCATAACAAAAAGGTTGAGAACCACTGGTGTAAACTAAAACACTTAACTTTGACATATAACCAGCTATGTTTACTTGAATAGTTTTTGGTTAGTGCGTAATTATAATTATTTATATTTATACTTATACGAGTACTACATAAATATTAATTACTTTTACACAAAAATAAGTTTTCATTATTTGAAATCCACAAAAATATTACCATTATAACAGGATTTACTGCTTATTGATTTTTAATATACTTTTTGTTCTAGCCACTATGTAAAATATTTATTCTTATAAATGTATATGAATACACGTGTGCGTTAAACCTATACGTGTACATGTATTAACGAGCATAGACTCAAAAAATCAAAAATATGTCGTTGATGGATTGTGAATTAGTTCATAAATCGGCGATGGAAGGTTAAAATTTTTTTTAAAATAGTGACTATAAACCTCGTGAAGGTAATTGAAGTAACCATCGTGATACGTAACATAGTATTCTTTAAATTAATAAATAAACAATTGATAACGATTAATATTATTTTAACATAACATTAAAGGAAATATGTCTGAAAACGATCTGAAAATGGACGTGGATCCGAGTGTAACAGAACTTTGCGACGTCACTACGCAGCCGGTTCGGGAATTCATATACCGATACTACATGACCTTGACCGGCGTTCCACATGACACCTGGAGGCTTTACACAGTCGGTGCGCGTTATACGCACGTGGGCGGTTGCGGGCCCGAGGAGGCGCGTGACCAAGGACCTGTTTTCGGCCAATTCCAAATCCACGTGAATATCATGCATCAGCGGTTCACCGAATGCCAGTTTTTTATAAGATCGATCTACGAGCAACCGATGGCAAACGGCTGTATTCACGTACTAGTCACCGGCGATAAGTCGCGTAGTAAGCAGCCGGCTGTCTCGTTCGTCCAATCGTTCGTGCTCGAGTTTATACGCGAGATCAATCAGTATGCCATCGCCAATTCCATACTTAGGGTCTATACGTTATCGCCACCTCTGCCCCGGTGACCTCCACTACCATTGCCACCACAGCAGTGGCGTAAATACCGAGTGGGCAAGGTGGGCAAATGCCACGGGCCTCGTAACCGAAGGGGGCCCCAGCGACCCCAGCCCATCTTACAATACCTATACCCTATTGGCTATTTCTATATTCGTCATTCGATTAAAAATTTCACAAAAATAGATATATTATTTTGATATCTGAAAAAAAATACTAAGAAATACGGACCTTGTATTAGTACTATGCATCTATACTATGTATAGACTTTGCAAATTTAAAGTCAAGAAGGAAAACTTTTCTCAAGTAGTTTCAATGTTTTTATTTGGTTAATGTTGCATCTTTTATACTTCATGATAAGTTTTTGAAGAATTATTGAAATGAAACAAAATTATGTTATATATTATACACATAGGCGTAGTTAGGGGGGGGGGGGGGGGGGGGGGGGGGGCCCCCCCAGTTGAAATAATAGCCCCCCCAAAAAACTTAAGGCCACCTATATTTAAAAAATATGCAAATAAATAATTTTTTCGATATTTAAATATCGATAAAAATAATTCGTTATTTTTTTATGTCACTTTATCCATTACATTTCTTATAAGTTATAATATTATCATTCAATAATGAGTTGTTTTTGTCGGTCGATATTATGTCGTTAAGGTTAAATTGTGCTTATTTTATTAAAATACATCCATACGTCATCTATTCATTATTTTATTGTGTTATTATTATTATTATTTACTAAAATCACAGAACAATAAAATGCAATAGCGATAACTGATAAGAATATAAGATAAGCGCTACAAGCACGTGATGGAAACGAAATGTACCGAATACCTATCACTAATTTTATTGTGCTAGGTATATTACGAACCTTTGAATAATACAATTATTGTAATTTATTAATTCAATCAGTTTAGTGTTTACCAAAATGGAAAAAAATAAACTATTTAGTATTTTCTGTAAACCTAAGCGGTCTGTAGACATTTCAGTGGCATCAATAAATACTACAAACATAATTGTTGATGTTGAAGATGATGCATCTGTAGATGATGTTATGCCTGTGAAGGCTGTACATGAACCCACACAAAATGTACAATGTGATATTAATGACATTTTAGATTTAGGTGATATTGACTCGGGCCCAGCAACACCTATATTAGACGTAAGTTTTATAATATATACAATTTATATAATTATATATAATATTATGTATAGCTTGCCTAAAACCTCGCCTAAAATTTATTGGCTTTTGCTGTTTGCTTATTCCAATATCTATTATTTAGGCGTATCCTAAAACTTGTTTTGGATCACAAAATCGAGCTTTTACTTCAGCATTATTTAAACAATTCGATTGGCTTGAGTATAGCATTTCAAAAGATAGTGTATTTTGCTATGCATGCCGTACATTTGGTACAAAAAAATGTAAATCTGAAGAAATATTTATAACTAAAGGTTTTAACAATTGGAAAAAAGTAAGTGTTTATATTTTTAAAGTATCTGCATACTTTATTCATCTATCCTTCTGGGTGCTGAAATTATGTAATGCTCACTAACTCCAAATACAATTTATTTAATATTACCTACAATAACCACTGTTAAATCTTTTATGTATTACTATAGTTACTTATAACTTAATAAAAATATTAATTGTTTATAATTTTTAAGAATAATGTGTCATAATTATTATTTTAGGATTTACTGAAGATTGATTTAGCATCGCTTAAAGCGGAAATGATGGTAGCTAAAAACTGCCTGGAAAAATATGAGGGTTCAGAAACTAGAAACCAAATAAGTTCATTTCAAAAATGTATTACAGTTGAAACATTTCCGAATCTATATAAACTTCTGAACTTGGCTTTAAGTATACCGATTTCTTCAGCATCTTGTGAACGGTCTTTTTCGACTATGAGAAGAATCAGTACTTATATACGCTCTACCATGAATAATGATCGTTTTTCCTCTTTAGCTATTATTAATATTGAAAGAGATGTATCGAATAATATAAATGCTGAAGATATTTTAGAGATATATTCTAAAGAAAATAGACGTTTAATGTTGTAACCGTAAAAAAAAAAATAGAATATTTTAATAAAACCTTTGATTGTCACACGTTATTTGTATTTTTTATGTAAATTTGCAGATGTACCGGTTGGGGGGGGGGTTGTTAATCCTTTGCCTGGAAGGGCTAAAGCCCCCCCAAAAAAATTGACCACCCTACGCCTATGATTATACATTCATAAATATTTGTATATTACCTACCTACTATTTAATAAATAATTACATAGGTGTTTCTAGTATTATTAATATGGAATGATTTTATTTTGTGGTGATTATTACAACATAAGTAATATTTTGTTTTGTTTAATTTGATATTTATTATTCTATAAACGTATTATACTTTTATAATATTTAAATGTACCTACCTAAAAAAATTTATTAAGTACAAGATGTGATAAATTTATAATTAAGTGTTGCTAGTTTGCTTACAGGTAAGTAATATGTAAACAATAAATATAACCTAACCATAAATAAGGATAAATCATTATTATTACTGCTTATTTACTTTTTTTGGAGGGCCCATATTATTCTTTGCACACGGGCCTCCAATGACCTATTTACGCCACTGCACCACAGTATTCGTTCGGATGAATTAAATAAGAAACATTTCTGCATTACACATTTTAAAATTACTGTATAACGAGGCCACTTCTTGACATAATTTACCACGACTGTACATTGTTATATTTTATTGAATAGTTATTAGGGATGACAAATAATAATTAATAATATATAATAAAAATAGTTATGAAATACATTTTTAATGTTGTGGTTTAATATTATTATATCGTTTCCTTTTCAAATTTCCCTGCAAGTCGCGCATTTATGACATAATTTCTAGAAGTTTTAAAATTTGTTAGCTAGTTTCTGTATAATTGGATGGATATATAAGATTTTTATTATTTAATGTTGATCAAAAAAAAAAGTTGGTTTCGCTTAATTAATTTTTGGTGACCTACCTACATCATTTTGTTAATAATTTACATATTTTTCTTAAATACACATTTTTATTATTTTTTGGTCATGTTTTCGGCAAATGAGATTTTATTTGAGGGTTTAATGGCAATTTAGATACGGTGTTATGTGATTCACATAAACTTGAAATTACTGATAGCCAGGCCCGTCGCTAGGGTACAAGCAAGCCATGCGTTACTTTAGGGCGGCATAAAATTTTAAAGAAATTGAGGCGGCAAATTATAAATTTGTTATATTAAATTTCAAAAAAGACGGCAATTTAATTATTATTTTGCGTCTTCATAGTTAATTGTTACCGTAAAAGTTTTGCTATCTCGTTATGATCAGTGGCGGTTTATCCCAAAGATGGGCCCGTGTGCAAAAATAAAAAAAGGCCCCCTTTATTTTTTGTAATACAATTAATAATGGATTCTTCTAAACCAACACCTGATTGATCTAAAATTTCTAGAAAGCCAATAAATGATTCATTTATTTGCAGTGTCTTAGGATTACCATCAGAGTCTAAAATAATCGAAACGTATCGAATAACTTGACTTAGTTGATCAATCTTACTAATATCTTGAGTAGTATCCATTATGACAGAAAAAAATGGTGATTGGTTAATACTTAAAATAATTTGTTCTAATATCGTATTTGCAAGTAAAGTAATTATCTCATTTTGAATAGTATTACTTAAATAATTTGCTGTGCTCTTACCAGCTGGCATACTCAATAGTTTTTCCAATATAGGATCATATTTTGAAATAAGAGTAATTATTGATAAAAAATTGTCTTTATTTTTACTAAATTCTGTTTCTCGGTGACCTCTAAAAGACAAGTTGGATGTAGCTAATGTTAATGTGACATTGATAACCCGATCTAATACTTGTCTCCAAGAGTTACATTCATTTTGAATAGATAATTCCATTTCTTCGGAAATTGTTTTATTTAGGCGCCATTGTACAAATATAATACAACATTTAATATGATCATTTGAATTATCATGGCGTTTAATATTTTGAGTAAGATGTCTCCAATCATTATTTCCCGTAACCCATGATGAACTAATTCTATCTTGAGTAGAAAACAACCAACAGCATTGACAATATATTTTTTTTTTTATTGAACTTAAGCCCGGCAACTAGGGCCATTAGCTGTTTGTAGGGGTTATGAATTATGGTAAGGGGTAAGGTTGGTACGGTAGGTTGTATTTTTACGATTGTTACGGTTGATAGCAAACACGTGTATGTGTGGCAAGGTTTTTAACCACTACGATCCCGAGTGGTCACCCATCCGGGAACTAGTAGCTATGGCCGTTACTTACTCTCAGTCGCATTCCGCGACTAGTAGCAGACAACGCGCCACACCAAGCCACCAATATATTTGATTTAAAGTTAATGAGTAACATAGCCATGTACGTTTTAAAGTAATATTAGCCTGATTTGTGTAAAATAATAAAATTTTCTGAAAATGATCTAGAAATTATCACTGTCAGTGGAAATGGAGGCGACAAGGCCCTTGAAATGATAAAACGTTTTCTTGGTGGCTGAGTGGTTCTTTAAAATTAATTTGTCGGTAGGAAATATAGATTAAACAATTAAAAATATTAGGTTCAACATTTTTAGTATTATTAGTATCAATACTAGATATTGCAGTTGGCTCTAAGGCAGAATTACTATCAGTATTAATCGTATTTAATAAAATACCTGAGTTATCAATATCTTGCTCTTTTCTGTTTCTTCGTGGTTTTGTTTAAATATATACCTAACCTAACCTAACCTATCGCTTAACAGATTCTTCTTTTGTTTTAATTTTCCGTTCGCAGCATCACTAGCAGATTTTGATGCCATTATATAATAATTAAAATTAATAAAGTTAATATTTTATGAGTATTTTGTAAATTATTTTGAATAGACTCTAAACGACGACACATGAGACTATAAGTATCACAAAATAATACAATCACGTAATACTTTAACGAAGCGAATAGCGATAATATTATTATTTAAAACACGTTCGACGTAGGAGTCACCGGTGACACAACCAGTTTTTCCTGAACGGCGGGTGTCACCGGTGACTCATATAATTTCACTTAAGTAAATTTCCTAAGTTGAAATGCAATTATATTTTAAGTTAAAGCCAGAATCATGTTCACTACTATATTATTAAGCTTGTGTTAACCTGGTCAGTGATTATAATGAGTCTAACTGAGAGTATTTACTATTTTAGAAAATTAATAATCTATGCATTTCGGGTTATACCTAAACAAATTTTAGATACAAACCTATTGTTTTGGTTCTGATAATTAATTTTGATAGTCATAATAAACCTTTGGTACTCATATAAAATTACATAAACATAATATTCAACATACCTGACATAATAATATACTGTATACAGATACTTGGTAGTAGGTAATAAAGTAAATTGCTTGTATCTTTACAAATACAAGAATATTTAAATTGAGAACCATTTGTTTTAATAAAATTTTGCAATTAAAATAAAATAGAAACAACTTATCACAATCAAAAATATAACATAACATAAAACTTATATCTAGCAATAAAAACAATTAATAAATGAAACACCTTATAACCATGTAAAGAAAATAGAACAACATAAAACTTACAGCCTTGCAATAAAAATATATAAAATTGTTAGTGACTAATGTTTGTTGAAAACAATGTAAACAATATGGTTTGTCACAGTCTTGGCAAATTGTTTGAAACCATTTTGCATTTTCTGATTCTTTAGGCCCAATGTCAACCTCAGATTTCTCATAACAACCTACATCTCCTCGTTTTCTGTTTGAATTCCCAGATTTTCCTCTCTATCAAGTTATGTGGTCTTTTACAAATTTTGGAGACTGATGGAGTTGACAACTTGAAGAAATAACATCACTAAGTAATTCACGAATGAGATTTTCGCGAATTTTATTTGCATATTACTATTATTTGTGACACTTTATAAACGTTCCATGCATTTACTTACAACTGCCGTACCAAGAGAAACTCAAATGCAACTTTATGGTACCACCGTATGGTTTTCTAAGAACACTATGATAGCTAGACATTTGATCTGAGATATCTACACCTTGCTTGAACCTATTGTAAAACAATATTGCTTCTGGTTCTTTACATTTTCACCTAATCGATTTTTACCTGTATCAATTATGTTTACGTATGTTTTGTAGTTATGAATCTAACGGATCTTTTATCTTTCCAGTGACCAATAACTATACCATTATCATTTTCATACCAATTATATCACCCTTTTCATTTTTTTCATCTTTCATTACATTTTTGGAGTGTTTTACATTTTCCTCAGTGTTCCAACTAAATGTGTGTTTGATTCAATAAGTCTTCAGCAATTTTCATATTATTATAATAGTTATCAGCGACCAATGTTCTTCCAGTGTTTAAATATGAGTGCATTAAGTTTTACAACAGTATTACTAACTCTTTCATCAGATAAACCTGGCTTTTCATTTTCCTTCATAAACAATAGATTTAAAAGTATAACCACTTGAATCACATAATTAAAATTTTACCTATTTAGATGATTTACCTGGTAAATATTGTTTGAAGACCAAACGACCTCTAAATGGTACCATTGACTCATCAATTGCCACTGTTTCACCAGGAGTTTCAACTTTTCAAAATTGTTGTTCAAATATTAACTAGGGTCTATTTTATATACGGTCTGTGATGTCAGCTGTAGCATTATTTTGTATATGAAAATCTTAAAATATCTTTAAATCTATCTCTAGGCATTACAGATTTACAATTCATTTTGTATAGAAACTATTTGCCAATAATCTGCAATTGTTGGATATTTACTAAGCCCATGTACAACATGATGGTAAAAAAATTTAATAATTCATCAGGTCTACATCTTTCCAATGAGGTTTTAGTTTAGCATTTTCATTTGTCATACTTACAATTAGGTTTAATAATTCATCATCAACAATAAAACGGTAAACATCTGAAGCTCTTAGATTTAATTTATTACTAATATCTGAATGTATTTCAGTATTACCAGTATATGGAAATTGTTTAAATTTTGGCCAGATATATTCATCCAATTAATATTAATGCCATCATATTATTAAGTTGTGTATTATTTGGAGATGTTGATTAATTGAAATGTTGATGTTTATTAGGTGGTACATTTTTGGTGTGAATAGTTCTTCCTCAAAACCCCCTTCTCATTCTCATTCTCTACCTCTAGTATGTGCTCTTGACTGTACTGGGGTGGCTACTGTATTTGTCAAATCATCACACTTATTTAGTAAACTATCAGAAAATGATCTGAACTAGATTCAGAACCAGAAGGTATATAATCCGAAGAAGTAGTTGTGGAAGTGGCTATATGTTTGAGGAGTAAATAGTTGGTTTACCATCACTTACAATACTGTTGACGTAGGTTGCTACATTCTGTAACGCATGATAAGTTGTCTTCACCATCTGATCAATAGTCAGTAAATTATTTTCATTTTCATACGTGAACCGTTTAACCAACAGCGC
>NW_020271084.1:4442-8874 GCF_002803265.2 Melanaphis sacchari | reverse complement strand
AAATTTTTTTTTTTTTTTTTTTTTTTTTTTTAATATATTATAAATATCATTACAATTAAATGATTCTATAGTCTACAATATCCCAAATTATATACCTATTGTAAAATCATTATTTCCAAGACCTATCGTAACTAATATATAATATAATTTTATTATGTTTATGTTTTCTCATTGATACATTAGCATTTACTTACGAGTGTTTCCACCACGCCAGCGGTAAATTACTTTTTGTATCATGCAGAGAATTTAACATTTTTTGGTATGTATAAGTAAAACAATATTCGTCGTCTATTACAAATTTTATAAAATAAAGTATTATAATATATATATAACCATTACACCATTACAATAAATAAGTAATTTATAAATATAATCTACATTTTTATAATAACTAAAATAAAATAAAAATAAACTACAATGTATCTTCCCTTTCTAACTAAAACATAATTTATTAATACCTAGTTAACTTAATATTATATAATACTATACCCTATATTTATATTAATCCAAGATATAAATTTGCTCTTATTAAATTTTCGTAAAATAATATTAATTCAATATATCTGCCTGATTTAAATACAATATTTATTCAAATTAATATAATAAAAAAGTGCTAAATTAATAATTCCTGTAAAGATTCTGAAACAATATTATAATATTAGTTATTTAATAATAAAAATTAGATTCGTAGTTTTGTTTGTTTTCAAATCATACAAGATCGAGATGCATTTCTTCTAAGTTGGTGTTCTATTGTTAAATGCCGAGGTTTATCTTTTGTACAATATTTTTTTAAATTTTTTTAAAATTATGTGGATTGTTATATAACCTACAATTCCTGTAATTATATATAATACGTATTGATGAATATATAAGCTATAGGTTTTTTTCATCATCTTCTATTTCTTTATTAATTTCATTTATTAGAGAATTCAAATTATCTGATGATTCTTGTATATCGTGTAATTTTGGTGGCTTATCATTCATAAGTATCATTTTTAATGGTTTATAATTTTTTATTTGTTCAATTTTTTTACTTATATCTGTTACATTAACTTATATTTTTATAATTTCTTTTTTATAAGATTGTTTATGTAAAACATGTCTATTAATTGTTTTATTTGAATTATATGTGTCCATATTATTTACTCGAGATATATTAAAATCTGTAATATCATCATACTTGTTTAATGTTGGGTAATTTATGTCGGTAGTTAATTTATTATCAAATAAGCAATAAATACTAGTCAATGGATCATCTTGCTTAGTGTCTGGTTTTAATTTATTTTTTTTATTTAAATTATTAGTAATTTCTTTTTTTATATTTAATTGGCCTTCTTCTCGTATGCTTACCGTGTCATTCACACGAATATTTATATGCATTAGTGGCGAAATATTATCATTATCATTATTATTCTTATTACTATTATTTTTTAAAATTAAATTTGTCATATGATATTTTGATTTTAAATGTCTTTCTGTTAAACTGCTATTACCGTTAGTATTGTCGTTAGTTATTAATGTATTTTTATATTCTCTTATATAAGACCCACAAATTTGACAGAACATTACGTCACCGCCTTTAATCCAAAATGGGTGGTTCTGCAGTTCGTGATTTTTTAGTGCTGACTCTGTTACTGATAAGTGTTCACATTCATGGCAAAAATGAGAATACCACTTTATAGGAGATTGTGTTAATTGTTTGTTAGTGAAAACGGCTGTACTATCAACTACGTTACGATTATTAGTTTTATTGGTATCTATCTCTTTTACTTTTATGTTTTTTATATGAATTTCACCTTTACAATGTAAATCCATATTTGCATTATATCCTAACATGACAATATTACATACGTTACAATTTATTACCGGAAAGTCTGTATCGTATTTATGGTTTTGTAAGTTATGCATTTTTAGATCTCCCAAATCAAATAATAATTCATTACAATCAGCACAAAAATATTTTAGCACTTCATTAGGTTTTTTACTAGTAATATTATTTTTTATGCTTGGTTCTCTTGGGAATTCATAACATATACAAATATTGTTAATACTCAAATTACGATTATTTGTTAAAACTCCTGGGCGCCAATGATTTTTCTCATGAAAAATGCAAATCGTTTGTCTGTGCGGTTTCCAATATACTAATGCTGAATTAATTATTTTGTTGTCATTAGTAAGATTTTCATCGATTATTATTAAATTTTTATTTAATAAATTACAAATAAAAGCAAGATCTTCGTCTGTTAAATGATATCCCGTTTGGAATTGTTCAATACCTATTAATTTTAAAATATTTAGACTAGATAAAGAAAATCCTAAATTTTTTAAACAGATTCTTAATGCATGTGCACCACAATCACCGTCTCCTGGTACCTGTGGTCCTTTTTCGAATTGTTTTATAAATTCATTAATATATTTTTCATCATTATTTTCTTTTTTATGGTTATAAAAACTGTCTAATTGAATTAAATCTAAACTATCTATTTTGTGATAATTTTCATTTTTTTTGTGGTTTTGATTAGGAAATAATAATTGAGATACTTTAAAACTATTATTGTCGTTCCACTTAAAAGTTTCGCTTTGTTTTTTGTATTTAAATACTATATTATTATTATCAAGGTTTACTATAGCTTTTAATTTTGTTAATATATCCATTCCTAATAATATTGGTGAGCAAATACCTTCCACAATTATGCATTCGTGTTTAATTTCTATCGTTCCAATTTTTATTTCTACCAATGACTTTCCAATTATGTTTAAACTCGTATTATTCGCGGCTTCTAGACTGATATCTGTTTCTAACGGTAAAATTTCTTTTAAATAAGTATTATTGTGATTTATAACAGTAATACTTGCTCCAGTGTCAACTAAAAAATTAATTTCATGATTATTTATTTTCCCTGATATTTCAATTTTATAAAGATTACTATGATTTTTGTCATTTGTACAGTTTATTATGTTTGTATTTGTTAAGTCATTTATGTTGTTATTTTTTATCGTAACTAATTCTGATGGTACACTAGGGTTTTTATCAATTTTGGAAACACACCTAGTTAAGTGTTTCATTTGAAGTTTTTTGATACAGTACACGACGAACGCATGTGACCCGGTAATCCACAACCGAAACAAACTATATCTGTTTTTGGCGGATTTTCATTATAATTTTTATTTTGAATATTGGGTTGTAATTTTTGGTTATTATTTTGCATACGCATATTATTAGAATTATTATCGTTATTATACATGGTGTGATCTATATTATTAGTTTCAGGATAGACTTTGTTATAGCTAAAGTTATGAACATTATTAGGTCTATTATAATTATTATTGTAACCATTAAAATTAGAGCGATAATTATAATTCATGTTATTATGATTATTATTATTTTTATTATTAAATTTTTGGGCATTATAATTGTTATTATATTGTTGATGAAAGAATGGAGGCTTATAGTTATTAAACCTAGGTCCACTGTAGTTACCGTTACTGTTGCCTTGTCTATAACCATAATTATTATAGTTATCGTTATTAAATTGCATGAAGTTATTATTAAAATTTGAATTAAAAGTATCGTTTTCTAATTTAACTTTTTCTTCTAACTCACGGGCTCTTGATTTCGTATATTCTAACTGTTTTAAATTATTTTCTAATTCTATCAAACTGTTATTTTTCAACATACCTATAACATTATAGTATTCAGGTGATAAAGCGTCTAAAATTAAATCAATTTTTTCCCATTCAGGCATCATTCTGTTTGTTTCATTTATTAAAAAAATCATATCTATCCAAAATTCCCCAA
Organism: Melanaphis sacchari; assembly: GCF_002803265.2. Lineage (NCBI taxonomy): Eukaryota > Metazoa > Arthropoda > Insecta > Hemiptera > Aphididae > Melanaphis > Melanaphis sacchari. The sequence goes on along the minus strand of NW_020271084.1, from coordinate 5,075 downwards.
TAGATTCACCAGCTTTTAATTTTCTGTTTCTTAGTTTATTTCTTAACATTTTTGATCTCGAGTACGACGCGAAATTTTCTTTAAATTTAAGCATTATTTTTTCAAAAGACAATTTAGTTTCGGAATCAAGAATTTTAAATAGCTTATATGCCGATCCCTTTAAATAAAGTGGTAAATATACTAATTTCATCTCGTTATCCCATCCGTTTGCCTTTGCCATTAATTCAAAATTTTCAAAAAATTCTAGTACACATTCGTCTTGTGTACCATTAAATATACCGGGTGAAAAATGATGATTACCTGCCATTTTAAAATTAATATTCGTTTTACTATAATTATCCTTCAAATGAAAATTATTTTCTGTTTTATAAAATAACTTATTTTGCACTACTGTACGTTTGTTATCTACAATATCAGTTTCGTTATTATTTAATTGAAATGTATTAAGGTCTACTAAAATATTGCTTAATAATATAATAGCTTCAATACTATCATATAGACATATTAAATTAAAATCTTAAATTTTTTGTAACACGCAATATTTTCTCTAAAAAAAAAAAAAATTATATTTTAATTCCAAGTCTCAATTCCTATGTTTCGCAGAAATATTTCTCTATATCTCTAAAAAAAAAA
>NW_020271084.1:0-4432 GCF_002803265.2 Melanaphis sacchari | reverse complement strand
AAATTTTTTTTTTTTTTTTTTTTTTTTTTTTAATATATTATAAATATCATTACAATTAAATGATTCTATAGTCTACAATATCCCAAATTATATACCTATTGTAAAATCATTATTTCCAAGACCTATCGTAACTAATATATAATATAATTTTATTATGTTTATGTTTTCTCATTGATACATTAGCATTTACTTACGAGTGTTTCCACCACGCCAGCGGTAAATTACTTTTTGTATCATGCAGAGAATTTAACATTTTTTGGTATGTATAAGTAAAACAATATTCGTCGTCTATTACAAATTTTATAAAATAAAGTATTATAATAAATATATAACCATTACACCATTACAATAAATAAGTAATTTATAAATATAATCTACATTTTTATAATAACTAAAATAAAATAAAAATAAACTACAATGTATCTTCCCTTTCTAACTAAAACATAATTTATTAATACCTAGTTAACTTAATATTATATAATACTATACCCTATATTTATATTAATCCAAGATATAAATTTGCTCTTATTAAATTTTCGTAAAATAATATTAATTCAATATATCTGCCTGATTTAAATACAATATTTATTCAAATTAATATAATAAAAAAGTGCTAAATTAATAATTCCTGTAAAGATTCTGAAACAATATTATAATATTAGTTATTTAATAATAAAAATTAGATTCGTAGTTTTGTTTGTTTTCAAATCATACAAGATCGAGATGCATTTCTTCTAAGTTGGTGTTCTATTGTTAAATGCCGAGGTTTATCTTTTGTACAATATTTTTTTAAATTTTTTTAAAATTATGTGGATTGTTATATAACCTACAATTCCTGTAATTATATATAATACGTATTGATGAATATATAAGCTATAGGTTTTTTTCATCATCTTCTATTTCTTTATTAATTTCATTTATTAGAGAATTCAAATTATCTGATGATTCTTGTATATCGTGTAATTTTGGTGGCTTATCATTCATAAGTATCATTTTTAATGGTTTATAATTTTTTATTTGTTCAATTTTTTTACTTATATCTGTTACATTAACTTATATTTTTATAATTTCTTTTTTATAAGATTGTTTATGTAAAACATGTCTATTAATTGTTTTATTTGAATTATATGTGTCCATATTATTTACTCGAGATATATTAAAATCTGTAATATCATCATACTTGTTTAATGTTGGGTATTTTATGTCGGTATTTAATTTATTATCAAATAAGCAATAAATACTAGTCAATGGATCATCTTGCTTAGTGTCTGGTTTTAATTTATTTTTTTTATTTAAATTATTAGTAATTTCTTTTTTTATATTTAATTGGCCTTCTTCTCGTGTGCTTACCGTGTCATTCACACGAATATTTATATGCATTAGTGGCGAAATATTATCATTATCATTATTATTCTTATTACTATTATTTTTTAAAATTAAATTTGTCATATGATATTTTGATTTTAAATGTCTTTCTGTTAAACTGCTATTACCGTTAGTATTGTCGTTAGTTATTAATGTATTTTTATATTCTCTTATATAAGACCCACAAATTTGACAGAACATTACGTCACCGCCTTTAATCCAAAATGGGTGGTTCTGCAGTTCGTGATTTTTTAGTGCTGACTTTGTTACTGATAAGTGTTCACATTCATGGCAAAAATGAGAATACCACTTTATAGGAGATTGTGTTAATTGTTTGTTAGTGAAAACGGCTGTACTATCAACTACGTTACGATTATTAGTTTTATTGGTATCTATCTCTTTTACTTTTATGTTTTTTATATGAATTTCACCTTTACAATGTAAATCCATATTTGCATTATATCCTAACATGACAATATTACATACGTTACAATTTATTACCGGAAAGTCTGTATCGTATTTATGGTTTTGTAAGTTATGCATTTTTAGATCTCCCAAATCAAATAATAATTCATTACAATCAGCACAAAAATATTTTAGCACTTCATTAGGTTTTTTACTAGTAATATTATTTTTTATGCTTGGTTCTCTTGGGAATTCATAACATATACAAATATTGTTAATACTCAAATTACGATTATTTGTTAAAACTCCTGGGCGCCAATGATTTTTCTCATGAAAAATGCAAATCGTTTGTCTGTGCGGTTTCCAATATACTAATGCTGAATTAATTATTTTGTTGTCATTAGTAAGATTTTCATCGATTATTATTAAATTTTTATTTAATAAATTACAAATAAAAGCAAGATCTTCGTCTGTTAAATGATATCCCGTTTGGAATTGTTCAATACCTATTAATTTTAAAATATTTAGACTAGATAAAGAAAATCCTAAATTTTTTAAACAGATTCTTAATGCATGTGCACCACAATCACCGTCTCCTGGTACCTGTGGTCCTTTTTCGAATTGTTTTATAAATTCATTAATATATTTTTCATCATTATTTTCTTTTTTATGGTTATAAAAACTGTCTAATTGAATTAAATCTAAACTATCTATTTTGTGATAATTTTCATTTTTTTTGTGGTTTTGATTAGGAAATAATAATTGAGATACTTTAAAACTATTATTGTCGTTCCACTTAAAAGTTTCGCTTTGTTTTTTGTATTTAAATACTATATTATTATTATCAAGGTTTACTATAGCTTTTAATTTTGTTAATATATCCATTCCTAATAATATTGGTGAGCAAATACCTTCCACAATTATGCATTCGTGTTTAATTTCTATCGTTCCAATTTTTATTTCTACCAATGACTTTCCAATTATGTTTAAACTCGTATTATTCGCGGCTTCTAGACTGATATCTGTTTCTAACGGTAAAATTTCTTTTAAATAAGTATTATTGTGATTTATAACAGTAATACTTGCTCCAGTGTCAACTAAAAAATTAATTTCATGATTATTTATTTTCCCTGATATTTCAATTTTATAAAGATTACTATGATTTTTGTCATTTGTACAGTTTATTATGTTTGTATTTGTTAAGTCATTTATGTTGTTATTTTTTATCGTAACTAATTCTGATGGTACACTAGGGTTTTTATCAATTTTGGAAACACACCTAGTTAAGTGTTTCATTTGAAGTTTTTTGATACAGTACACGACGAACGCATGTGACCCGGTAATCCACAACCGAAACAAACTATATCTGTTTTTGGCGGATTTTCATTATAATTTTTATTTTGAATATTGGGTTGTAATTTTTGGTTATTATTTTGCATACGCATATTATTAGAATTATTATCGTTATTATACATGGTGTGATCTATATTATTAGTTTCAGGATAGACTTTGTTATAGCTAAAGTTATGAACATTATTAGGTCTATTATAATTATTATTATAACCATTAAAATTAGAGCGATAATTATAATTCATGTTATTATGATTATTATTATTTTTATTATTAAATTTTTGGGCATTATAATTGTTATTATATTGTTGATGAAAGAATGGAGGCTTATAGTTATTAAACCTAGGTCCACTGTAGTTACCGTTACTGTTGCCTTGTCTATAACCATAATTATTATAGTTATCGTTATTAAATTGCATGAAGTTATTATTAAAATTTGAATTAAAAGTATCGTTTTCTAATTTAACTTTTTCTTCTAACTCACGGGCTCTTGATTTCGTATATTCTAACTGTTTTAAATTATTTTCTAATTCTATCAAACTGTTATTTTTCAACATACCTATAACATTATAGTATTCAGGTGATAAAGCGTCTAAAATTAAATCAATTTTTTCCCATTCAGGCATCATTCTGTTTGTTTCATTTATTAAAAAAATCATATCTATCCAAAATTCCCCAATAGATTCACCAGCTTTTAATTTTCTGTTTCTTAGTTTATTTCTTAACATTTTTGATCTCGAGTACGACGCGAAATTTTCTTTAAATTTAAGCATTATTTTTTCAAAAGACAATTTAGTTTCGGAATCAAGAATTTTAAATAGCTTATATGCCGATCCCTTTAAATAAAGTGGTAAATATACTAATTTCATCTCGTTATCCCATCCGTTTGCCTTTGCCATTAATTCAAAATTTTCAAAAAATTCTAGTACACATTCGTCTTGTGTACCATTAAATATACCGGGTGAAAAATGATGATTACCTGCCATTTTAAAATTAATATTCGTTTTACTATAATTATCCTTCAAATGAAAATTATTTTCTGTTTTATAAAATAACTTATTTTGCACTACTGTACGTTTGTTATCTACAATATCAGTTTCGTTATTATTTAATTGAAATGTATTAAGGTCTACTAAAATATTGCTTAATAATATAATAGCTTCAATACTATCATATAGACATATTAAATTAAAATCTTAAATTTTTTGTAACACGCAATATTTTCTCTAAAAAAAAAAAAAATTATATTTTAATTCCAAGTCTCAATTCCTATGTTTCGCAGAAATATTTCTCTATATCTCTAAAAAAAAAA
>NW_020271083.1:0-6977 GCF_002803265.2 Melanaphis sacchari | reverse complement strand
AAAATCGTATTTTGCAAATTAATTGCAACAATTTGCAACAAAAATTTGCAACATGGTTCCACAACCCCAATTGAAATATAGTTCAAGCGTTCACGTTCGCACCCCGACTTTGTCACATCTTCAAACTAGTACCGTATTGCAAATTAATTGCAACAATTTGCAACACCAAAAATTTGCAACACTTTTTACGCCAGCAGGAAAATTGGTTAGGTGCAGTTCACGTTGCACCCCGACTTTGTAATGCCTCAAACTAGTACCATATTTTGCAACTTACTCAGCCTGCATATTATGTAACACTCATACTAATATATGTACCTATCAAATAATACAATAAAATTTATAACTCAATTGGACATGTAAACTTAAAACACAAAACTGAATAGTATATTAATATTATAGGAAATAAATTTCGATCGTAATATTTACTCTTTATTTTATTGATATCATTCTTTTTGAACCAAGTTTTATTTGTATTAAGTATTAGATTCATATCTATAAATAATCTAGAAATATAATTTATAAGATCTTTTAATTTGTTTACAATGTAACCGAAGAAGTACAATACAGTTTGAAGATGATACGACAAAGTCGGGGTGCCAACTTCACGGCGGTATTATACACATGGCATAAAATTATACGGACAACTATCCTTATAATTGTATTGGAAAATTTACAGTGTACTATTAATATTAAAAGAGGTGAGAGGTATATTAAAATATTTAGATACTTATAATAGTTATTCTTCTCCTTTGCGTCCATAGAATCAAATCCTTCCTTAAAAATTCGACAAACATCGTTCCAGCTGTCTTGTTTAATAATTTTATTAGCATAATCGGTATGCAATGTATCCCATAATGAAGGGCGACTTCAATTTCTATTATTAATTTGTCAGTATCAAAACTCATACTTACTTAGGTACTTAATTTTTTTTTAATTTTGGTAATTAATAAAAAAAAATAAATAATTAGAGTGGTTCTGTTCTGAAACACGTCTCGCTTAAACGTACTAATTTAAATTCATATATTATCAGTGGCCGAGACTCCGACACTGTGTCTGGCCACTAGAAGGGATGAGACACACAAAATCGGTGGCGCGACACTTACACGGTGTCTGTGTCTCATGTGTACGCTTCTATTTATAGCAACGTTTATTTTAGTCGCGCGATTCTTTTCAGACACAAGTAGTCGGCCACAAAGTGTCTCGTCTGAAAGCGCTCTTATAATTGTATTAATACACGCATTCTCATCAAGATTATTATATATTTTATGAATTAATTTTTTTATTTTATTTTTATTAATTATATCATTGGAGTTATTAGATTTATTTTCACATAAACTTATCCATTAGATTCTTTACTTCATTATTTAAATTGTTGAAAATAGTTTTTCTCGTGTAATCGGAAGAGTTCCTAGAACTTGTTACAATGGTTTAATGTATTTTCCTGTTTTTCTGTCTTATTTCCATAGCATTTAGTGCATAGTATTGTATAGATTTTATTAAAATTTGCCTCATGTATAATTTATAAATACATAGATAATATATTTGTATTGTTGAATAATTCCTTTAATGAGTATTTTAATGGAAATAAGTAGGTATGATACTTGTATAGTCAAGTTTTGGGTAATATATACAGTGAATTAAAAAATGTTTTATGAGAGTCTCCCCAATATATTATACCATATAATAAAATTTAATTACACAGTGCTATGTATATTTATTTATGTTTATTTATTTTTTATCAAAAAATCAAATTTTGTAGAACAAAATAGTTTAACTCTTCATTTTACCTTTAATATTTTGTATATGTTGTGACGATATTCATGTTATACTGACCCATTATTTATGCTGCATTCTGCGATTTTTGCTTAGGTCAGAATTGCACAAAATCGTTGAGTACGAGATTGATATAGCTAATCAGTCGAGTTTGGTTCGTGAAATAGAGACAACAGTCCTCCATATATTTTTAAGTAACTTATTTAATTTAATTTACTGTAAGTATAATAACCAACCTTGAATCTTAAAGATAAATCGTAATAATTAGAACTTCGAAAAAAAACTTACAGAAAAGGAATTTTTGCAGAATTCCCTAGAAAAAAAAATTTAATTACTTTCTGTACCAAAATGTTTGTATCTTTATTATTTATTGTCTATAGGCGATTTAATACATATTTTAGATTTTTTGGGTGTCGAATTTTCAACAAATAGGTAACGAAAAAGTAGAATTACGACTTCTATTAAGGGGGCTCTAAACGATTGGATTTTTCATGCGTTTAGACCTATAAGCTGGCGAATAATTAACATACTTCTAGTCAGTGGCGTATTTAGCTTTTTGGCACCCATAGGCTAAATTATTCTGGCGCTCCTATCCTTACCTCGTGACACCAAAGAATCAACAATATTTGGTCTGAACCTTTCATGATAAATTTTTGTATGCACATTTTTATTAAAATAATTTATATTAAATCTTTAAAACAAACAAATTTAAAAAAATACATGCTTCTGCAGGCCTAATAGTTTTTTTTTAATTGTCAATACGACTCTTGTACAGTTTCATAACAATGGAAAGTAAAAAATCAACATAATATATAATCATAGTCAACATAAATAATATCAATAGCAAAATCGTATATAAAAAAAACTTTAAATTTATTAAATAATTACCTTTTTTTAAATGTTACAAATATTTGTGAAAACATTTTTTTTCATTAAAATACCTAAAATTAAATATTATAGAATTATTTTTCTTCTGCTTTTTTGTTCCGCAAAGGCTTTTATGATGTCTTCATAATCCATTTCTGTTGTAATTTTATTTTCAATACACAATGTTGCTAAAGCATTTAATCTCTGTTGGCTCATTGTCGATCTTTGATAATTTTTAATCCTTTTGAGGCACGAAAACGATCTTTCGGCCGAACAATTAGTTGCAGGTGTACAAACAAAAATTCTTAAAATAATTTCTACATTCGGGTATACTTTTTTAAGTTCATTTTCAAAAATAAATTTTATTAATTTTAAAGGAGACTGTGTTTTTGGACCAAATTTAATAAGTAAATGATCTTTTAAATGTAATAATTCCGTTTGCAAGTCTTCACGATCAATATCATTTGGATATATTTTCCAGAGGTTGTTTGATTTATGTTTTATCTCACATGGATTCAATTCAAATAATCTTGTCAAGAAAAAAAAGGGTTCACAGAATGAATTATAAGCCTGACGTCTTTTTAATAATTCATTTCCTAAAACATCAAGAATTACCATAAACGAATTTATTCTAAAGTTATCCTTTTCATTAAGATCAGTGTCACCAGTTCTATTTTCATCGTATTGAATTTTTTTCTTTTTTTTTCTTGATATACTAGTTTTATACTGTTTTATTGTAGATCGAATAAGTGCTTTCTCTTCGTAATTATCAAATTCATTACGTTGTGAACGTATAAGTTCAATTAATGAATCATATAACTCCAAAACAATGACTACATCGATTTCAATACTTTGTAATTTTTTGCTTACAGCATTTAATCTATTTAGTAAAAAACCCCATAAAATTGCCATAAAATTAGTTTCCAAGTATTCAAAGTTATGACGTAACCCAGCTGCTTCACTTCGAGTTTCTGGTGTTTCACTATTTTCTTTTTCTATTTCTGACAGAGCATTTATTATTTCATTCCAAGACTCATTATAGCTGAGACAAGCATCATCCCTTGAACTCCATCTTGTAGTATTAATTCGTTTCAATGTTTTAGATTTAGAGCTGAAATGAGTCATTAAAATATCCCATCTATGAGTTGAAGCAGAAAAGAAAGTATATAAATGCTGTAGATTACAAAAAAAATTAGTAGCTTCAGGACAACATTCTACAGCATGGACTCCAACTAAATTCAGCGAGTGCGCAGCGCATGGGACATACACAGCAAGAGGATTTATTTCTCTTATTCTTGCTTGTAGTCCTGTATATTGTCCTGACATGTTGCTGGCATTGTCATATGACTGACCCCGACAATCTTCAATGGGGATGTTAAATTTTTTTAAAGTGTTACAAGCAACTTCACAAAGCTGTTGAGATTTATGACTGCATCCAGAAATAAAAGTCAAAAAGTGTTCAACTGGGACACCCTGATGAACGTAGCGTAAGATAATAGATAACTGATCAGAGTGAGAAAAATCAGGAGTCGAATCTAACACTATAGAAAAATATTTGTTTTTTTTTATTTCGTCTATAATTTTAGAAGTTACTTTATTAGCCATAAGTTGTATAAGTTCCTCATAAATAGTAGAAGATAAATATGAAGTCGATCCACTACCTTTGTTACCGTATTTTGCAATGTGTTGAGACATAAATGGATCAAATTTTGCCAAAACTTCAACGACCATTAAAAAATTACCATTGTGAATTGACCCTATATTTTGATCATGTCCTCGAAATGATAAACCACGAGAAGACAATGACTGAGTAATAACCACTAATCTATGTAAAATATTACGCCAATAATTTATTTCTTCATTTATTTGGGACTCAATCTGTTTATCTACACGGCAACTAATATGTCTTCTATCATTCATTATTAAAATACTTTGTTTATGAATATTTGAATTTTCGTGTTGGTTAAGGCGTACATTTGCATTTTTCCAGTCATCATATCCTGTTGACGCTAGTAAATTGTTATTTCCATGATTAAATAATAAACAAGGACCACAAAAAACTTTTCCTAAACTTTCAGAATATACTAGCCATGTCCTATCACACGTTTCTCCATTTTTGAGTACTTTTACAAAAACACGCTTGTTTAAGTACCTTATTTGATCAGAATATTGTCTTTTGGATTTGGATAAATCAACATCTTTATTCTGATGAAAACCGTGTACGACAAAGTGATCACGAGTCATTTCATTACATATCCATAACGCAGGGTCTTTATCGAAAAATACATTGTTATTCTTATGATTTGATTCAAACGCATCATTGCTTACAGAAATACATTTATCAATATTCACACTATCAACTATTTTTTCAACAATATTTGAATTTTCAAAACTACCACTGGTGGTGTCATACATTTCGCCATCTACTCTATCAACTGATTGGTCAAAAACAATATTTAAATTTTTAGAAGTACTATTTCCAGTATTACTTATATTATCGATAATTTGTTCAGAATTTTTTGAATATTCTAATTTATTTTTATCGATGTAATTTATAATATTACTAGTCTGTTCAGGAGAGTTCAAATTTGCAAAAGGAATTTCACCAGAGTCATTCACAGAACAGTCAGTTTTTAATTCGGATATATTTGAACAATTTTTATTAGAAGGAAAAAACGAATCCAATTTTTTTGTTTGACTTAATACTTTTTTTTGTATTTCATTTTTTTCTTTTGATAATCGTTTGTACTGAGCACCACTTAGTTTAGTTCTTTTCATATTGATTATGCAATATTATACTTTCAAGACTTCGAAACTAAATTTACAAAAAAAAAAAAAGGCAACTGATTTAAAATTTATATTTACCTTTATATAACCCTATATTGGGACTTAAATGAAGCGAATGCTTCGATATTTAAATTTATAATATAATTATCAAATCTAATATCATTATATTAAAACTATAATAAATTGACCTTCTAGCGGGTGCACTATTTATTATAACAAAAAAATGTACCCTGTAAAATTTAGAAGTTATAACATTATAACTTAAAACATTATATTCAATGTTCATAGTAATTGGTAATAATCAGGGCTAGGATTTGTATGAAGCAGCATGTTTTTTTACTACGTCCAAACGGAATTTAAGTGAGTAATATCCACGATTTATATTATTGTGATGAAAATGGTACTATTTTTATTTTGCATTGTTTTTTTTGCATATATAGTATGATCGAATTATTGTATTTAAGTCGATAATAATTAAACTGATCAAAGTATATAACTTTGTTTATGGTCAAACATCAATTTTATTTTTATAAATACAATCCTATGGTACAATATATTATTATGTTCTATATACGTTCACCGATCATTAATATTTGAGAATTATAGATTTTTTTACTAAGATAATAAATAATAATAAAATTAATCTAAGCTAAAAATAAATAAATAATTTTTAATTTTTAATTATGTATTTTATGATAATCAGCTAATCAATGATGCATTTCTTGAAATAAATATATTTTTGTGTGTATCCTTCAAAAACTAAAATGCATATTGTACAATTTTTATTGCATACAAATCCTAGCCCTAGTAATAACTGTATGAAAATATAAAATGAATGTACTGCAAACTTTAATTTATTAACAAAATTTGACCAAAAATAAAAAAAATATAATGTATTAAATGCTACAATAGATAAAATTTTTAAAAAATTAGTTTAAGCAATTTAAAATATCTATAATATGTAAGCGACGTAGAATATTTATAAAACTGTTTATAAATTATAAATTAGTTCCCTAGAAGCTTAAATAAAATAATAATTAAATATTTACCTTATCGGAATGACTTGGCTTGGCTTAAAATGTTATGATATCCAGTTCCAAACTACTCGCGTACGTTGTCAACGTTAAAATGAATTTAAAATAAATAAAAGTTTTACGTTTATTGAACGCAAAATTATCAATTATTGCTAATAATAGTAAAAATATACAATAACTTTCTGTTACAGTGAATCAGAAGAATAGACGCGGGTAGACATCACGATTAAATAATATCTTTAATCGTGGTAGACAATTAGTGGCAATAAGTACAATATTATTGTTATCTTTTCCGATAACAGTTATATTTTTAGAAAACATCCATAAATTTATTTCACATGAACTTGTTAAATGGCATGTCATATGTATCAATAATCAAAACATATTAATTTATAAAATGTATTAAAATAATTTTTCCAAGTATCTACCTATCTCTTGATTATAAAAATAAGCCGCCTACCCCAAAAAGCCGCCCTAGGCTCTAGCCTCATAGCCTGCCCCTAAATACGCTACTGC
>NW_020271082.1:0-5354 GCF_002803265.2 Melanaphis sacchari | reverse complement strand
CCATATAGTAAAAATAATACGATGATATATATTTGATATTAATCTAAATACATTTTGTATATTCGTTAGTTGATATACATAATATAATTTGATGATAACTCAAATGGTATATTTTTCTATGTTTATGTGATCATTCACTACATCAAGATTTCGATATCAAAATTATTGTTGTGCGGAATATTTATAAGATATTCTGGATATTTGCTATACATCTAATAATTAATGTTTATTTGATATATAAAAATATAAATTCATTTTACTGTCTCTGATTGGTCGACGCGATGTTGTGATACATGTTGCCTATCTACATGTAATACGCAAATTTTATTCTTTATGTTGAACCTGAAAAGGGCCTTTTTCGTGGATCCATACTCCGTTACAACCTGTTTTATTATTCGATTGCAAACGAATGTCGCTTATCAAAGAATTTGTTTTCTTAGATGAAAAACGAACGATTATAAACGTTTTTATAGGTTACGTTGCCAAGCTTATAATTTTTTTCGGGAATTTCATTAAAAAAATTTTTTTTTTTTAAATAAATATTATTCGATATTAATATTACAATGTTACATCATAACTATGTTACAAACCAAAATAAAGTGGCCTGGTGTGGCGTGATGGTTAGCCTCAGTCACTAATTTGTTCTGAGGTCAAGCATTGGCCGATGTTGCTAGCTCATGGATGGATAACTACCCAAGTTCTTAGTGACGAATCCATGGCACACACACATACACACACGTGTTACAACCGTACTAACCAAACTTTACAAACAAACCTTATACAAAAAAACCTACTGTTCCTATCTACAGCTAATGGCCTTATGGTTGCCGGGCATAAATAAAATCAATAAAAAAAATAAATAAATAAAAAAAAACTAAAATATAGTTATATAAAATAATATATAGTGTTTAAAAAGTCGAATAATTTTCAAATAATGTTTAAAATCGAAAAACAATTTTCGAGATATAAATATTAATAATATTGTTACATAATGTATAATACGTTAGAAACTGAAAAATGTACGATATTATACGAATCAAACTAGGTTTTCATCAAATTAATATAGATTTAGTATTATATATAAATATGTTAGTATCAATTTTACATCGTACCTACCTATCTTATAGTCTTATCGTCTGGCGTAATAGCAAAAACTCTTAAACTATTTGATTATCTTAAAAATTATTGTTTAAAATTTGTAATTGATTAACACCAAATTTGGTAACACCACACGATTAAAGGCAGGTAAAAACGTTCGCAGTTCTGTCATGGAAAAAGGTCCGTTTGCAATCGTATATTATACCACCCTTTACAATTTATAGTTTAGGTTTATATTATAAAATATGTGCTGATTGTGACAGAGTTCTCTTTGTTGAGGGATTGATGATAAATGAGAGGATTATTGAGGATTTTGCGGGCATTGGAGTAATTAGGGCAGCTATTGACTTTGTGTTTTATTGTTACGGTTTTATTACAGGCATCGCATACTATAAAAAATAGTGCATTTTTAATGAGATATGCATGTGTTAAATGAGAGTGGGCTGTTTTAGCTCGACTAATAGTTATTTCCTCCTCAGGAATATAATTTAGTTTTTTTTTTAGTATAGTCTTACATTTTTCAATTTATTGGAAAAGCAGATTGAATTTATTGCCTCTACAAGTAGAGTTTATTTTGTTCCATATAATATTTGAGGGAATTTTGAGTTTCATAGTTGAAAAAAAAATTTGCCAAGATTGATACTTTTTTTTGTAATAAAATGCACTATAGCTCTATTTTTTTAACTGTATGTAGTCCGTGGATTGTGATCGATTTTTTTTTTTTTTATATATAGATTAAGGACATCAGAACACTAAAAACAAGTTTATTATAACCTAACCTAAGCACTAAAACTTCCAAAAAAAATGATTTGTTAACTTCTGCAATAAATGTGCTAATATTTGCTAAATTTTGGTATTGGTTTTTTAAGTATCGTAATAAGTTGAGAACAATTTACTTGAATTCTGTAAATTTGGTAAATTTTGATAATTTTTGTATGTCACTATAGGGACACCCCTAAGGACTCGCGTCCTCTTTTTCATTAACTTATACAATTATTGTAACGCTTATTTTTATTATTTACTGGATAGTAGGGTGTTTAATGATATTATAAATTTAATATATGACTTAATATAAGTACCAAGTACTTAGGTATTAGTGTATTATTGAATTTTGTATGTATTTTAAATTATTTCATGTGTATACAAATAAATATTAAAAATGTATTTATAAAATTAATAATAAATTAATCAAATAAGATTCATTAAGTATCTCGTATCTATATGACATCAACAAAAAAAAAAAAAAAACAAAATAATTTCTAGTTTTTTAGTTTTATTTATCTTTTCTCTAGTTATAAATAGTTAAAATTATAATATAATAATAAAAATAAAAATTAATAACAAAACAAGAAATAAATTTTACCCAGCTGGGATTATGTGAATGATATGGTCTTACTAACAAAATTATAAAAAGTATAAAATTAAAAATATTGATATAATTCTTTCTATTCTGATAATAATTATTGGTATGATGTGTTATTTATATAATACACCATCAGTAGTTAAAGGCGCATATTGAACGTTTAACGTTTTAAGTTTTATAATATCAACTATTCCATTTTATTGATGTATTGTGAATTTTCACCTTGTTAAGATGTTTAATTTAAGGTGTCATATGCTAATTTTTTTCAGTGAAAAAATATTTTCCAGTAAAAAAATAATTGATAAATTTACCAATTATTACATCTCTATTAGTCCTGCAATACCATCGCCGCGTTGCCAGTTACAGCAACAGTGTGTGCTTGTATGAATGACACCACGCGGCAATACAACCCGAGTTACAACTCGCAAACTTAGATAATTTATAATATCAAATGTATATATGTACAATAACAAGATATATAAAATTTTAATTCACATCATCGTCTTGGAAACATAAATATACTTCGATTTATGAAAAAAAAAAAACTAAAGTACTATCGTCAGTTATTAAAATTATTGTTTAAATCAACCGGTGGCATATTTAAAAGGGACAAGTGGTGAAATTGATCAGGGCAATTCTCTTTTGGGGTAACAAATTTTAGTGCGATTTTGAAAAAAAAAAAATGTATATTCAGGGCAGCAGATTCCTAAATACACTAATTAGACACAGATTTTTTGAATATTCGTACATAGTAAACTAGGTACAAATTATAATATAATATGATTCAATAAATATATTAATATCAACGTGTTAAAATCGAATATTTCAATGATAGAATAATTAGATAGTACGCACCTTCTTCACTGGATTGTAACATAATATCATAGATCCGTTAATATCTTGACTACGCATGCACCATTTGTACAACGTTCCTTCAAAGTGAAGGTTTTGGGTGGCGGCATTATTATTATTAAAAAACTAACAAATAACAAATTATAAAAAAAATTAAAATTTTTTTAATAACATCAATAAATAATAGAATAAATAAGAATCAAAATAAACAATATTGAGAATAACTAACAAACAAATGCAAAACAAAGCTTAATAATTATTAAAAAGCCAAATGAAATATTGTAATCCGCTAAAGCTTGTATACGTATGGATTGTCCTAAAGAACTGATTGTTATTTCAAATTTATGTAAACACAAGAATATTCATGTTTATAATAAGTTGCCATGAGATTTATATTTTTTATTTGAGCCATAACATTTTCTAGTTTGTAAATACTTACTAGTTTAAAACAACATATCCTTGTTAACATAAAAAAAACCTTCTGTATGTTAAATTTGTGATTTTGAGTTTTAATGTGCATAAGTTCAAAAAAAATAAACATTAGTTTAATAATATATCCTATAGATATTTCATAACTTCATTGTAGAATTTATAAAAAAAAATTAATGAAGCCTATGTGTTGTAATTTATAACTTATATACTCGTAAATAATCGCTTATGAAATATCTTCTATGATTAGGATGTGATTAAAAAAGTAAAAATATATGACACCAACAATTATCATTCAAAAATTCTTGTACATTATGTTTAAAAATTAACTATGAAAGTTTGGAAAAAGCATATACTATAATAAAATCTCTAGTGTAAAGAATCATTACCAATTTATATAAATATATTAGGTACTTCTATAAATATTGGATTTTTACTACATATTTTTTTATGTTTCATTGTTTTCTCCCCTGACGGGACCCATCTTGATGCGGTGGGGGAGCTTGCGGGCTTTTAACTAGGTCTTACCAAGCGATTCCACTCTCGGCTCTGATCTTAATTGGTTGGAGTCGGAGCCTGATAGCACTTAGCAAAGCCCTAGTGGAAGGCAACCACTAAATATAAAAAATGCTGAACCGACTCTAACTTTGGGTAGTCGGGGTCGGTAAGGCCGGAGGCAGCTAGGTTAGGTTAGATTAGTAGCGCACAGTCGTCGGTCGAAGTCACATGTATTTCGACGCCAACTGCTCGGAAGCCCGCCTCCAGTGGCAGTTTCGCGAACAACACCCGCTAGCGAGTTAAGTTGCGCCACCTCTCTCGGAGAGCCTGGTGCCACCACTTTACCCGCTCAAATCAAAAGTCGCGTTACATATTAATATAACAATATAATCAAATAAATACTGTAGGTATTGAAAAAATAAATATTATAATATTTATTAGAAATAGGTACGCCAAGTTATACTTACATTCGGTAGTAGTATGTTGAGCACGTATAATAGATATTGAGTAGGGAATATTGCAGAGGTGCCCGTGTGAGATACTATTGTTATATACTCTTTCGGTTAAGGCCAAAAGGTATATATATGTTGTAAAAGAGTTCGTTCACTTACGGGTTGTATTCAAAACACTACACAAAATCTGTTTAACTTTAAGAAATTATTTTATTAATAATTTTATTATAAGAATATTTTATCAACACAGTATTATGCGAATCGGCTACTTATTCACGACTAACTCTTGCTTATTTTACGTTCTTGTTTTTGGCGACGCAGTCGCTTGCAAAAAAAAATACACATATTGCTTACACTACTATATTATTATATAATATGCTTATATGCTTACTAATCTAAAGTGTGTATGCAAGGGTTCCTAACACCCCCGGGATTAAATGAAAGTTCATTGCCTATTGCAAACTATATTATTCTAGGCAATGGATTTTCATGATTTGGATTGTCTACGGTTTCATATATTATCTTACCTTCTATTGGTTTTTTTTACAGAATTAGATGTTTTACAATGCTTGTTTTTGATTATTAAATATAAAATTATTATTATTATTATTACTAAACCTATACTGATGATACTTATTGTTATAATTATGTATAAGTCATTA
>NW_020271081.1:0-9318 GCF_002803265.2 Melanaphis sacchari | reverse complement strand
GGAACTTTTTGGGTGGCATCTAGAATTACAAAGTAAATTATTTTTTAAACATATACACCGTTTTGTGGTGCATTTTTATTGACATGTACATTTAAAAAACCCTTGTCCATTACTAATTGATTAGGATTCGGATGCTTTTCGAAGGCAAATATCTACATCTGGAATGTCACTTAGCGTAATATACTTTTCCGTGCATAAATTAAATTGTGACCTCACGTAAAGTTGTTTTAGTATGGTGTGGTTCAATACTATTATATCTTATTATATTTATTAATAAAACGACAACGGTAACAAATCTTGTATGTTATCTAATCCAGTCTAAGTCATCTACCTAATGATATAAATTTTATGTATTAATGAAAACCCAATCGGTATTTTATATATTAACTAGTGAAACTGTGTTATTTATATATTAACGAGCATATTTAGGAATTTTATAGAATAAATAATTATTTAATAAAATAACGTATTACATACATTACCGCTAGCACATATAAATTATTACACTATACACTATACACTATACATCACACGATTATATATTTACTATATTATTGTATGTTCTAGCTTTCTTAGTTTTTCGATCAGAACTTTTAATTCGTATCAGTTTCACCAACGATTATTTCAATCAATTTGTAAGTCCTAACTCTATTAATATACTCGTATTTCAATATTATACATAACTTACAATACATATCATTGTCATATCTCATCGATTTGTTTTAGACAATCAAAATGTCGTCAAATGATAAAAAACAACAACCATCGACCTCAAAAAACATTAAACCGTCATCCTCAAAGAATAAACAATCGTCTACTCAAGAGCTATCGACTTCTAAGTACCAAGAACCATCAACCTCAAAGTATGAACAACCGTCTTCATCATCACAGGACCTACAAAATAAGGATGACAAAGGTCCTACGATATGGAATTACAATAAATATCCAAGACCAACGGCGAGTGTTTCACCGATTAGAAACAAAAACGCCAAACCTATGATACCGAAACCATATCGTCGTAATTAGCTGGTATTAATAATCCGATATTCTATAACTACTTTTAAGATTTATTAATTGAACACTTTTTCTTATTTTTTTTTTTATATATATATCGTATTATGTATTATGTATTGTATTGTGTTGGAATCACACAATTTGTTTTATCTAATAAAAATGGTTTACACAATTTTTTTTTTAATGATGGCTATTATATACATTTATACATAAAAATCAAAGCGAATGTGAAGCCTTATAGATTTTGAAGATTCGTGAAAAAATTAGGTCGAACTAGTTCTTTTTAGTGGATTATTCGCTACCAATAACATTAAAACCTTTATATTTCTTTTTTCTCGTTATTGTTTACTCGTAAGAAAAAAATTGCTTATTAGTTATTACTATCCGCCTCAGATGGATTGCCATATCGATTTCGTTTATCCCCGGTCAACACCGTGTAGAGTACATCCAACTATTATACATAAATATTAAAAATACGATTGACATAATACAGTGTTATTAAAAACTTAAAATTATATATTACTCAATCGATTCTATTGTGAGTATTCTATTGATATAGTAAATGTGATAATAAATTTAATAATAGTCTTACCTATTGGATATTTATGAGGTGTAATAATGTCTAAAATACAAAAATGAAAAAAAAAAAAAAGAAATAGCCGCAGCCACGAGAATCATCTTATCCCGATTACTGACGATTTAAATTATATGGTAATCATAGGCAGTGTTTTCCACAACGTGTTTGTAGTACACCAAAACTCGAAAGAATGGATTGAAGGAGAGATTTTTACTGACATTCAATTAATTTTTATAGAATAACCTTATACTATTTGGAAGAGGTATTCAGGTTATTTCCTTTTATCAACGATTATTCCTATACTTAGGCAATGATCTTATCCAAACCCATTGACAAATAAATAGAAATACATTTTGTTTTAAACGTGGAAGACATATTTGCATTACACAGCACACAACATTTAATATAAATAAATTATATTTATATTGTATTATATTCGGGTAGCTATTATGTGATTTATTTGAAAACGAAACTGATTTTATTTTCAATCAACAATTGATTCGTCTGAAAACGTAAATTATTATTTTAAGTAAATATTATATATAATTAAACAATAATATTATACATAATACATAATAATAGCATTGAATGCGTACATAAAATGTTATCAGTTACAAAATAACTTCTACAAGGTAGCAAGAAGATATAAATAAATGTGGTGGTGGAAAATGTAAAATATTTTAATTTTTAAATACATAAAAAAAAAATAAAAATACAAGAACGTCATAAACTAATAACTAATTGTCTTAATCTTCAAACCCTGCATGCAAATCAAAAATTCATTTGAAAAAGCCCTTTTATACTTGACATTTTTAATATCTCAGTATTTATTATGTAGGTAGGTTTTTTTGATATTTATGTTTATGTATTTTAGAATTTTATGTGTATATTTTACGATATTAATATTGTGATTGAATAGAAACAAATAATTATAAAATAATGTGTATGTAACAGGAACGTGTACCGTAGTAGTGGTGATGACCGTTGAACCATTGTCACCGTCACCACCACTGTCCGTAGATAACTATAGAACGAGATCCACTAAGGCCATACTCCCCTGGTACTCTCGGGACTCAATTTCGGGAGATCTGATGTACGCGAGTGGTCTGAACAAGTCCAGGCTAAGTAACTAATGGTAAGAAACTATACAACGAGAAATCATTACGCCCATACGCTCCTGGTTATCGGGACTCAACTTCGGGAGAACTGATGTAAACATATTGTAGTGGGTAGACTATTTTTTGCACCTTTAGTGTGTTGTGGTTTATTACATACCACAATTTAATATTACATAAAATCAATTTTATACTTCGACTTTTATTAAGATTGAATTGAATAACAATCTGTTAACACAGAAATAATATTATATGAAAAACAAAATACGATTTTTCGTAACATTTAACGAGGAAAATAAATTTTACTTTTAAATATAAAACTTTGTTGCGTCATAGGGTACTGTACGTATAAATAAGAATTTCACAAAGGTAAATATTTGATCTATACTTCAGTCACTAGTAGTATCGTGAAAAATGTTTTCACGTGTGGCTTAATAAATCCCAACACACTGACGAAGGGTTAAGAGGATCCGCATGTGTTGTCTCCGTTTTACATACATACAACATGGCAAGTTTTCGTTCAGCAGAATCCATTTTATGTGGTTAGCTTTATCATTAGAGTAAATTTATCTATAATTGTACTTAGAGGTAAGAGTTTTATCTGGACAATGACATATGCTTTTATTGATATTACTAGCGGCCGGTGAAACTCGATTCCGGATTTGTAGAAGCCGCCTTCGAGGGGGTCGAGTGAAACTCGCTGTAAGTGAATACCCTACGTCGGAGACAAGACTTGAGAAAAACCGTAGTTAGAAATGTATAGTATTCAATAGTTAAGTCTCGCGACGAAACCGGTGATAACGATGTTTGATTTGGTGGCTCTACAATTTGGCAGTGTCGTTTTAAACTTGTAAATAAAAGTTTATGAAAGTATTGAAAGTCGAATTCAAGTGTCCAGCGGTCGGTCATCATAAGTATAATACACCTTGTCCCGTCGTTTGCTCGGTGCTTTCTCGCATATCTAAAATAATTAAATAAATAAATATCGAAAACGGTAATTGAAGGTCTAACTACCAGTCATCATCCCGTGTATGTCGATATTGTTGTGCTATTCTGTACGTGAAAAAGTTTAAGTCGATTTGAGTGTTTGATTTTTAGACAAAGAGTTATCACTAATAATAACAGTTGAAAAAATTATAAACAATCTTGTATACAAATTGAGAATATGATATTTTCAATAAAACGAAAAATATATTTATTAAAATACTTTTGTTATACTTAGAATACTAACAGTCGATCATGTATAGATAATAAAGTTTTTAAATACTGACATTAATATATTATTTATTATAATGAAGTTATTTATACCTATTTATACAAAAAATGTTGTGTGATTAAACAATTAAGAAAAATTAATATTAAAAAAAAATGTCATTAACATTCCAAGGCCTGTATACAAACGATAAAGAAATGTTTTTAAACAACTTTATAAATTATTTTAGTTTTGATTGGTTCATTTTGAAAAAAAATTTTTCTGTAATAATTAATAGAAACACACACATAAGTGTTCTACGTTTGGGTAACTTGCTGGATTAAAAATTTATGTACACAATTGACCATTTAAATTATGTTTTTGTGAGCAATAGATTGTTGAGATTTTAGAGTATAGTTTATGTTTCTATAATTTCATATCTCCTTGTTTGAATTTGAAATAAATTGTTACTTGGGAATTATTTCTTGACTGTTATTACTTACTAGTCTACTACACAATTTAAAACGAGCATTTAATGCAAAAAAAAATTATGTATGTTTTAGTGCATAAATTACAATATAATAGAAATAAGTTAATGTGCATATTTAACAATAATTTTTGCATACAAATCTGGGTCGTGGTCATTAGTATTGCCTCAATACAATAAAGTTTCTTCCGCGATAAGTTTAACCAAATACTTGTAAATTCGATTTTGGTACATCCACAATAAAACAACATCAATATAATAAATTATATATTATAAACATTTTTATTTTTTTGAATTCGGGTTCACAAGTTTTGATAATAGCCATAACTTAATTTTTTTTATAAACATTTGAAATTAAAATTTGCATGAAATTTGTTATTAAAACGGAGAACCACGTTAGTTATTTTGTATTTTGTTGTAATTAGAACATTTTTTTTTCTAGAAATAAACATTTTTCATTATTATATTTCATATACATTGCTCATATTTCATAATTTATATTAAAAATAATCAAATAATTTACTATATGCATATCCATATGCAAATCACACCACTTTAGTCTTCAACGAATACGTACAAGAATAAAATCATAAAATAAAGATAAGGTTAATCTAGTTAGTAGTTACCTTGTGTAAACTAAGTAACTTTTATAAATTATGCGGCATAATTAAAGATAGGTATAGTTACATCAAAGTTGTTGCAATGATTATACATATAATAAAATATTTCTTTATTTTTATTTTTGTAATCTTATTCGAATAATTTGAAATAAAAATCAATATTTTTTTCCTCTCGGTGCTCATCGATCCACAAACGATATTTTGCATAAAAATAAGTAATTTAATGTTTTTAATCGTCTCGAGAAATAATTTAGTCGATTATCATTTAACTTAACAATCTAACTAGTATGGACTCAAAGTTTTGACCAATAAACGGTTTCCGAAACATCGGCTTGATATTTTGCCTCTGTGTGTGTGTGTGTGTGACACCATCGCAAAAAGTGCAAGATTTCCCTCTTTATACACTTTATTCCAGCCTAATTGACATTTATCCACCGTATTTTGAAAATCCTGTAATATTGACAAGTACGACCATTTTGCGAAGAAATTCGACTGTATATAATATTATGATAGCATGTTGATTGTCTAAAACAATATGAGGTGATCATAAAAATGATATTTATTTATTTTAAAGTTGAATATAATGTGATGAATGGTTATTTTTTACAATAATTTCATAGCAGATATCTGTCGGTGGCGTACTAAGGAATCGGTTCTGGGATGGGAAATAAATTTATATACTCGTACTATCGTTATAGTTGGCGTCTATGCCATTGTAGTAAATCTAAATCCCATGTAATTATTTTAGTTATTATAATATAATATAATAAATTATACATGAAATATAATTTATGCTGACAAGTAATGTAGATATTAATAGTCATTTATGGTGAATAGGCAAAACTTAGATCAAAGGTGAAAAACAACAAATTATTTTCACTATATGCATAAAAATGTATAGTAGACATGAACAGAATGTAAAATTAGAATATAGAATAATCACGTCAACATACGTCTTTGACAGGATCTATATATACGGGTAGAGCACCTAGCGGCTAGCATTAGTAGAGAAGGTAGTTAACTGTGGACTTCTGCACAACGAGCTTACGAAAGTGAGTTTTAGATTCTATTTTAATTGTTTTAAAATTATACAAATAAAATATACTATTATTTGTAACTTGTAAAATAAAGTGTTCTTTTATTTTCATTATACCTACCTTCCTCAATACGTCTCAAGATAACGTTGAATGTGCTACGTCAGCGATTCTCAACCTTTTAACTTCCGAGTACCACCTACACATCTTGAAAATGTTCACGTACCATTTAATTTAGAAAACTCTATATTTTCATTTTGTTTAAAAAAAATTTTATAGAATATTAAAATTTATTAAACAAAATATAATAAGCATGTACAATTTGTTAAAACATAAATCAACCAAGCATTACAACATTATAGAGATTTAGTAATCAAATAAACGAAATAATATTGTATGTATATAATAATATTTTATTTTATGATAAATATTTATTTTTCATTCAAGTACCACCTTTGAGCTTTCTACGTGGTACGCGCACCATAGGTTGAGAAACGCTGTGCTACGTCGTTCAAATAATAATAATCGTGGTACTGATCGCAGTGTCCAGCACGGTGATCACTACATCACCCACACCTCCCTTTGTTCATTAAGTTATATAATGTTAAATTTTAATCATTGAATTCATTTTATTCCTAATTTTGTACTTACAGGTTCACACGGGTATGACGTCATAATGAATACCTACATAGAAATTAGAAATACATAAATCTGCAGTATACTCGTAGTTTTAACTTTTTCAGTAAACAGTTTAATTTTTTTAGGTAAAAATGAATACGATAATCGTTGGTTAATGAGTTTTATTAGTTTTATTTTTTAACTATGATAACTTCCACGAATTCTTATTTCTTAAAATAAAATTAAAATCCTAAAATTATTTAAAACCAAGTGTTTACGGAAATTTAATAATGATAAAAAAAAAAAAAAAAACAAAGAGTGAGTATCTACACTACATGCAGATACATCGGTACATGTATATGTCTTGTTTCTACTGAATACAGTTGATATAAGAATCAAAAAAATTATTTTTATTGTCAATATAATAATTATTATACAACAGTTAATGTTACTACTAGATCACCCATCACCGCGATTCCGATAACGTTCATAATATAATCGCTCGCTAATTTCCGATAACCGGTCACCGCCGGTCAACGCACATACACACATTACATAAAACTCTCGCGACCTCATAGTAACATTTTCGGTGTCGCACAAATTATCAAAATGACTCCCAGCCAAAAGACATAAACATGTCAAAAAAATAAAAGGCTTTTGAGATATATTCCATAATACCACCATCCCACTCAATAATTACACAACTGATGTCTGTTGAACAATGCAGCGTTGAGTAATAATATCATAGATAATTTCGTTGAAATAATATCGTTTCCTTGTAGTGAGAATCACTTCTGAATTCTGATAAGTAATTATTCCTATAAAACGCATACCGATTAGTATTTATTCTTTCGATTTGTTCGGAGTATTGTAAATTACAAAAACAATAATAATGATATTACATTTCTAAAAAATAGTGCAAGTATTCGGGAAACTATAATTTCTTAGTATAATTTATATTTCACTTATATTCATCACAAATCCATTTTCAACGGTTTCAATATCTACGATTGTTGTCCAAACTGCAACTTGTCAACAATCTGGTCATCAGTATTCAGTTCGTGTCCGGCAGCGTATGAACGTTCGATACCGTGTCTGTTTTCCCTAACTTTTGGCTCCAGTGCGACCTGACGCAAAACGTGGATCCGTGCGACGCGTGTTATATTTCGCCACTTCTAATTTTTTTATTTATGTATTTAAATAGTGAAAGTGCGACGTCGTGTCGCGGTCCGTGTTGGTATACCACCGTGTTCCTTATTGTAACCGTAGTTACACCTGCTATACCTATGTATGTACATGGACGTAGGGGGGGCACTTGCTTACCTGCCCTTTAAACTAAATTCTATTTATTTTCTTTTATACTAAACGTGCAAGTTTTACTATAAAATCGAAAAAGCAAAAAAAAAAAAAGGTTATTATCAACTGCTCCCCCCACTGATTAAAATCCTAGCTACTATATCCTAGTCCATGTATATAATATTATGTACAGCAAGAATCGCATCGCCGCGATATTTATAACAGCGATCACACGCCGGGTCATTGCCCGTCTTTGCCCAGTTTATTATCGTCAACGGCCATAGCTTCAAATTGGCGCGTACGAATAGCCGTCGCCGACATAATCGATCCATCGGATATTGGTAAGTTTATTTTAGTTATTGAATTATTATAATATTATTTTTTTTTACTGTCTAGAGATGTCCCGTAAACTACTACATATATTTATAGACAGTAAATCTCTGATATTATACGTTACTTTATATCGCATTTAAACGCCGTTTGGTTTATTATATTTTCATCATATTATTAACTCTTGTCACGTACAAACTTGGTTCTGAATCATTGTACGCAGTGACGGTGTAAGTTATAACTAGAGTTGATTTAATGCAAGTTATCTTTTTCTGGTGTTTGAAATGTTAGTCCGTAAGTATAAATGTGTTTTAGATGACACTGATTATTTTAAAGTAATTTATTTTGCATTTTCACAATTTTTCATAAAATGAACGAAAATTATGGCGATTAACAAGAGCTTTCGGCAAACTGTCGTACGATTAATAAATTATTATAAAGCACGACAAGTTATCGTCGATAATATTTATATATTTTTTTAATTATTATTTAGAATGAATGATTAAAACAAAAGCACAAAAATAGAACAAAATCAAACAATAGTATTAAAAACATACTACTGTAATATCATTAAAAATTTTCATTTTAAGCTATGATAAATATAATTTAAATGTATTTATTAGTGGTTTTGAGTTTTTAAGTTATTTTTACATTTTTGAGATTCTTCAATATAAAATCCCAGTCCTAGTTATAACTTAGAAGAATATAATATTTCAAGAGAATCAAACTTAAATCACCGTGATATCTAAAATATATATATATTTTATTTAATTGGTAATTAAAACCAAAAAGAGGTAAAATGTTTATAGGTAATACCGCTAGAGTGATTATGCAATATGACAGGGTAGATTTTTACAGAACAGTAGAAAGGCTGAATAGGTCATCCTAATCCAATCTAATTCTTAATTTTAGAGTGAAGGTTGTCGTCAACCGCTGAGGAAAGTATTGAATATAGCGCAAACAATTGCACTGAACATTTTTAAAAATTCTGATTAAATATATTGCTAGCCACGTACTGGAACGAAGCATACCGAA
>NW_020271080.1:0-29093 GCF_002803265.2 Melanaphis sacchari | reverse complement strand
ATTTATAATATTTTATAATAAAAGTGATATTGTGAAAGTATGAAAAAATTTAAAAAAATTTACAAGGTCGCTTAATGCACTTAAAAATACCAAATATAAAATAATATATACCTAAGATAATTTTATTTTTGTAATGTTAAATTTAATTATAAATGTAGTTTTAAATTATATTAGGAACAATAATGAGTAAATAAAAACTGGTTCATTACATTACATAACTATTGTGTTGATAAAGTGTATAAAAATCACATGGCTTACAACCAATTACATTTGTAACAAAGTTGTATTTTTGGAATCAGGAAAATCGTTTCTGTGTTTTTCGATTACTTGCAGAATATATTGCTGTTGTTTTTCTTGATTTATAAGAGTTCCATTAAATTATGTCATCAATGCTATACCTCTTTCAGCTGCATCATTAGCCACTTTAAGAGTTTTAATTTTTTTTATCCATCCAGAAATTCCGTACTGTTTTTCAAAACAGGGTGTGTTGTTAAAAAGTCAGTTTTAATGTTAAGAGACGTAAAAAGCTTATGTGTATTATTTGTAAAAAAATCATTTAATTCACAATTTGAAACACTATGTTTTGGTATTTTTATTCTGTGTTCAAGAACATTAGTCCCAATTTTGTCTAGAGACTTGACCATTTTTAATTTAATATCATCTGAAACTCGATTGTCAATAAATTAAAATCCAATTAATGTATCACCAAGGTACCATTTATGTCCGGAAGAAAATGTTTAAGGCTAATTTATAAATACCATTACTTGTATTTTTGTACCCATTCAGATTTTTCATAAAATTTAAATAATTTAGTAGTGCACTTGAAGCATCAGTTGAAGTAAACCATGCTTTTATACAAACTCTCATTATGAACAAAGTAAAATGTTCTAAGTTTAATAATTCTGTGTCTTTTAGTTCAAATTGTAAACGAAACAAAACAATTTTTAAACAATAAATTATTTTCGCCATCCACCTTGCTCGATGACAAGCTTCAGGGTTTTTAAAACCATTTTTTTCGGGAAGCTTTTCACCGAGGAAATATAAACTAAATTGCAGTAACTCTTTATAGTCATCACGTGGTTGAAACTCGGTTAATTGTTCAAAAATAAATTTTATCCTATCAGTTTTTATCAATTTAAATTTGATGATAGAAATATACTCAATAAGCAATTTTTAAATCCCTCATTATTTATATGTTGAGCCAAGATTTTGAAAATTTTTTAAATAATGCAATATTTGGTCCATTTGATGGACTCATTAAACAATCAAACACTTTACCTACGACAATTTCAAAAATATGATGTCGACAGTCCAATTTTATTAATACTCGTTCTATTATTTTTTCTAATAAAACACATACACCACTTTTAAGTCCTGTATTGCTAGCAGTAGTATCAAAACATATAAATTGAACACACGATTTGATTAGTTCCAGTCGTTAAGAAGATCATAAATTGCCTCAGCTATTATTTTCCCAGTACCTTTTAACAATTGTGGAACACCTAAAAATTTCAAATTACCATTTCCGGAAATTAAAACGGCTTAGCGATCTACGTGTTCTGTTTTTGTCAATGTTGGTAGGATTTTTTCATCAAAATAAATTACTAGTGAGTCAGATGGATCAAAGGCAGATTTTATATCTGCTGCAATCTTTTCTCTTTGTTGACGACGAGCTCTTCGTATTGATTCTCTATTTAAAGCAATGTTAGTTAAATCTTGCCCAACTGACTGAGCCACAGCTGCTAATCAAGCCCGTTTAAGGGGGGTGGCAGGAGGGGCCAAGTCCCCGGGGCCCACGTGTGTTAAAGCCCATAGTTTTCTCGGTTTAAAATTACATTAAGTGATAATTTGTACTTTTTATAATATCTAATTGAAAAAAAATTATTTAGATTTATCCTAGGAAAATTCATGCATATTAAATATACAGAACCATTATTTTTTTCTTTGATTGTCATAATTTGACATGCGTATTAAAAAATTATAATTGATGAAAATGGAAAAATAATGAATCCATTCCAACCAATTAATCTTAATTTTCCTGAAATGTACGATATTACAACACGAAGCCAGCGATAATAAATAATAAATATAAACAAATAAAATAAAATAATAACTTTTTTTATAAAGAAAATAGCTGGTATCATGTCAAAAACATTTATAACTTTATGAAAAAAATTCCGATACCTATGATGACAAATAAAATCAATTGTGAAGTTATACATTTAATCGACATATTATTTATACAATGTTAATTTACTTACATTCTGCCAAGTAGGTAAACAATATGTTGTTTAAGTGTTTAACTTTACAATTGATCCTATTTGTCGTCATTCATATTTGTAATATAAAAAATTATCATTTATTACTTAGATTCAATAATGTATCACGTCTTTTAAAAATTTAAAAAATCACTAAATAAAATGCAACTACAAGAATTTATTTTAACTAACATTTTTTTACGCAGAGTTACATAAAAAGAAGTGATTTGGGTGTGATAATAAACACAAATACAGTTATTCATATGACAAATTAACTTAGTACTTAGTTCGATCACAGTCTAAAGATATTAATAATTTAGTAGTTTTATTGTTTTATGACAGAATTAATGTTTCTTCTGAAAAAATAATAAATATTTAATTTTTTTTTAGGATAGATTAATGAACTATTATGCGGTTCAAAAAGTATTAGATGTAATTGAAAAGAACGATAATCCACCTGATGAGGACAAATTTAGTTCATTTCTAGAACATGTACAAAATAATGAAAATTTGCGTGGTAATTAAGATCATGAATGATATTATAATTGTTATTAACAATAGTTTAAAATAATAAATAAATCCTTTATTAAAATTAATTTGTTAATTTTCATTTAACAACATTTACTCGGTTTATCCCATGTAAAGGCAATGTAAAAAATCAGTAATGGAATATTAACTAATTCAAATTATTTATTAAATAATATTTGACTACAATTATATAAATATTCATAGATTACGCGTAACTTAACCAATAGGTACCCACCTATTCTGTATGCATTACTAACTCAAATCAATTACTTTATGATTGACCTATGTATACTTTAGAATTTCAGTCAACAATTATTCCCAAATTGCGGGATTTATATGATATGAATAATAAAAATTTAATAGAAGAGCTTTATCGAGTAAGATTTTTACAAATTTAATTTAAATTAAACTTAAAATGTAGAAATTTTATTTTTATTATTAATATAAAGTCATAAGTGTAATGATAATATATTCCTTAATGTTTTCAGGGATTAACAACAAACAATAAACTTATCAACGAAGACGTATTACATTTAATAGTCACTTCGATGTTAAATATGGACACGAAATCAGAAAAATATAATGCCTATATTCAAAATGCCCATTTTGGTATTTACTGTAATATTGTTACGTACCGTGTTATTTCAACACATATATATTATACGGAGTGGTGATGTGTATACCAATGGAATAATATATTCAAACAGTGTAGCACCAACGGATAAAGCGAACACCTGCACATCGTGATATTTAATATAATGAATAAGACATGGTCACACGTCTTGGACTTCTCAGAAATGATGAGTAAACGACAGTGTTAACATTGTACTATTTAATTTGACAATTAAGACTTGATCACACGTCTTGTAATTCTTAGAACCGATGAAATCGCAGGAAAGGCACCCAACTGAATAATACATTTAATTTAGAGAGCTCCTTAGGGTCATCGGAAGTCACCACCTCCTCAGTCACCACTCTTGACGGTTAACCATATATAAGGGAGACCAGGGCAAGAGCTCAGCAGACGGTTAGGGATATTCGAGACGCTCAGAGGCAGGTCGTAACACCACTCACGGTCTCGTCTATCAGTATTTCAGAGGCAGGTCGTAACACCACTCACACCATCTTGTGCTTATAAAATTGTATTCTTGTACGAGTTAATTGTATTAAATAAAGACTTAATCTTTTAACTTGCAAACATTAGTATTTCTATTTCTACGTTGATATATGAATCGACGTTGACATAAGGGACGCAACAATATTATATTATCTTAATGATCCAATTATTGCTATCAATTAAAAAAAAAATCCGTATTAACTAATCGACATAAATACAGTATCACTATCCACCAGGATTTACCATTGATTATAGAATAAAAAAAAATTATAATATAATTATATTATATTATTTATTATTATATTATAATTATAATATATTCTATAACCAATAGTTTTAAAAAAATTGTTTACACAATATTATTATTATTAATACGTGCGTAATAAGGTGTTGACATAATAATTCATCATTGTGTAAAATATATTCAGTAACTGGCTTAGTTGTAACCTGTTTCATCACGTTCTTCAATACTTTACGCACCCACTCAAATTCAAGTAACTGTTCTTAAAAATATACAATAATGAATATAATATGCATTATAAATTTAAAACATTAATATACATAAGCTTATAAACTACTTAAGTTGTTTAAATTAATTTAAAAAAAAAGATTTAACGTATCGTAACACAAACAATCCTTGACTTTTTACGTTACCTAATTAAATTTATATTATTACAACATAAATTTTAAACTTATCATATTGTTTTTATTTTTAGCAATCAAATTACTTAAAATTTTCATCAAGTTTCATAGAAAAATAAAAGCCAGGGCAACAAATGCCTATGATTACAATGAAGTTGAAGATAAACAAGAAACTTATGGATCAACAATTATTTTTTATGATAAAATAGCAAAAACAGAATATTCGACGAAAGAATTTCAAATAAAAAATTGTTTTATCGCCTATAAATGGTTAATGGCATTATATGGAATAATTAACCATCATGATATAAACACTTTTGAGGACATTAATATTAATATAAAGGAATTGATGAAGTATGAAAAAAATATTATTAAAACTGAAAAATTTAAAGAGGATCAACATTATATGTTTTTACAAGTTAAAGAAAAAAGCAATGTAATTAATCCTAAGATATTTAATATAATTCTAAATAATATTAAAATGTTGTGATATTTAATTTAATTTAAAACTTTTTCTATTAATATTAGACCCCGCGTTATAACTCGAATGTCAAATCTAGTAATATCTAGGTAAAAATGAGTACATTTTCTTAAACAAACTAAAGTAGTGACAATGATTCTTAACCATCAGATGTAATTTTTATCCCTAGATATACCATTTCCTCAACTTGCTCCAGTTTTTGGCTATCAATTTATACATCAGCTTTTACTTTTGGGTCTCTGGCACGGACTATTATTTTCATGTCTAATGTTTTGAGCATTTCATCCGTTCCTTCAATTGCACTCTGTATGTTCCCTTCAATCTCTACTATAATCACGATGTCATCGGCAAAACGTATCTTTGAAACAATTTCTCCACCAATTTAGATTCCAGTATTTAGTCTTTTTAGCTTTGTTTTAATTTATTTATAACTTTTTTAACTTTTTTGATATAGCAGTTAATGATGAATCATTCTTAGGTCTTGCTGTTCAACATCTATTTCTTGAAGTGTGAGCAGCATTTTATTCCAATTTACTTTATGAAAAGCTTTTTCCAGGTCTATGAATGCAAAATATGTAACTTTATTTTTACCAATCTGTTTTTATATTAAAATTCGCAGTCCTAAAATTGCTTCTCGTGTACCTTTTTGTTTTCTAAATCCATATTGGTAATTTTTAAAGTACTGCTCCACTTTTTCTTCTATTCTTCATTTTATTATTTTTGTTAAGATTTAGAACTAAAATAGTAAGCAATTTCTCACCAGTATTTAAAGTTTTTGGTAGGGGGTAACGTTGACTGGCATTTTCCGTGTGTGTATATTCTTCTCTTGAGGTTTTGAAATCTGGTATTCGTTATAACCATCCAATTTATTCTATAGAACACTACTATTTTCTCTCATCTTGCATTTATTATTCCTTAGCCGAAGTCTCCGATTTCTCTACCTTCCCTGCACCAAATATGGCATTAAAATTTCCCATTATGATTACATTATCATGTGGATTAACATGTTACAAAAGCTCCTCCATGCCTGCTTACACTTCTTTTACTTTTTCATCATTTGCTTTTGACGTTGGCCCATAAACTTGTATAATAACCAGATTGTTTGATGTTGATTCCTTTTTGACCAAAAATAATCTGCTACTCTAACTATTCCACCACAATGACAATCTGAATATCATATAAAATTATAAAATAATTGAAGAAAAAAATGTATATATAGATAAAAAAAATATATATATAAATAAATAAATAGACAAACATATTAATATGTGACATATTGTGGAACATTATACAAAATATAAATTAATAAATATTTTATAAATATATTCTTATAATATAAAGTTTACATGTACATAGAACATAAACAATATAATCATGATACTAAATCGACTAACATCCATTAAGTATAATACTTTTAGTAAATGTAAAAATGTGCCTAACATTGCATTAAATAATTTATTTCAAACACGGATCCACATTTTCATGCGGTCCGGTTTAACAATACCTTCATACGGGCGCTGAGTTAATTGGAACCCCTCTATATCACCTATTATGTATCTATTCTGATCCTAACACCCTCCTCACTACATACGGTCCTCGGAATTTCGGTATTAATTTTTATTTTGTCCTACCGTCACATCCACATTTTTTATCATTACATAGTCGTTTTCCTTGTAAATTGTCGGTTTCTTACGTTTTGAATTATACTGAATTTCATTCGATTCTTGGGACTTAATTATCCTTTTCGCCGCCTTAGCTCTCAAAACCTCCATTTCGCGCGGATTATCGGTCACGTTATTATCTAGTATTCATCATTAATTCCGCCTACTTGATGTACACCAAATAATAGCATGCTAGGACTTTGACCTGTGGAACCATGTACGGTTTTATTAATAGCAAATTCTACCTTTTGTAACACTCGATTCCACCTGCTCGCTAACTCCGTCAATTTAGCCAGCATTAGTACGACTTATTCACTACCTCTACTTGACCGTTGGCTCGAGGCGTGCCTGATGCAACCAAAGTCAATTTCACGGATTCTTTTTTTAAAAACTCTTTAAAATTAGCATATGTAATAGATGTACCCCGATCACTAATTATCTGATATGGTTTTGAATAGGTTTGGAAGTAATTGGACAAATGTTTAATTACTTCATCAGATTTGGTACTACGACACGGGTAAAGGCGTATGAACTTAATGAACGCATCTATTACCACGAAAATGAATTTATTTTTATAACTTGTTTTCTCTAACGGGCCTAAATGGTCTACGTGTAAGGTAACAAATGGTTTGTCTCCCTTCGGAATACTGAACAGAAAACATTCTTTTCTCCCACTAGGTTTAGAAAACTCAACACATTTAAAACAATTATCTATATAACATCGTACTTTATTTTTTATGTCGGGAAACCAATACACACTAGATATGTTTTCAATAAATTTTAGTAAACCTACATAGGCTATGTCGTCGTGGCATATACGTATCACATTATTATCCATCGATTTCGGTACATAAAATCTAATGCGCTTGTTTTCTTTGCGATAAACCAAGCCATTACGTAATTCATAAAATTTGTTATCGCTCATTAGCAATTAATTTTTAATATGTACAATATCGTCGTCCATACTCTGTCGAACGGCAAGTATTTATTTAAACGTATTCGATTCCAACACGAAAATCGTGGGACAACGGCTAAATGCATCCACATGCTGCATGTTTTTATTATAAATAGGACGGTGGACAATACTGAAATCGTAATTTTGTAAAAATAAAGTTCTTCTAGAAATTCGGGTATTTACGTCTTGTTTATTTAGTGTTAACCTGAAACTATCGCAATCCGTCATTACTTTAAAAGATATGCCGTATAGATATACATGAAAACGTTTTATCGCATGCACGACCGCCAGACATTCGAACTCGAAACTATGATATTTTGATTCAACCGGAGATGTGCGCTGGCTAAAATAAAACACGGGTTTAAATTTGTTGTCAGACTGTTTCTGAAATAATATTGCCCCATAACCGGACCAACTCGCGTCGCAATGCAACTCTGTTTCCGTTGTGGGGGAGTATATAGCTAATATGGGTGTCTTTGTTAGTACTAAACGTAAGTATTTGAACGCTTCCTGTTCTTTCTCGCCGAAGATAAAATCAACACTTTTTTTTTTACAAGGTCATATAATGATTTAGCTATTACCGAAAAATTACAAATAAAACGTCGACAGTAACTCGCTAGTCCTAAAAACTGCCTGACCTGTTTTTGGTTCTTCGGGACCGAGTAACTAAGCATCGCTTCGACGTGTTTGGTACTAGCTCGTATACCATGCTCATTCACTATATATCCGAGATACTCTACCTCACAATATCCAAAAGAACATTTATCAAGATTAAATCCTAACTTATGTTTTGAGGCTAAACGGAAAACTTCAATTTATATTATGTAGTCTCGCGCGAACAGCCAAACCGTTCGGTCACGCAATTATCGTTAATCCTCATGTTAAAAATAATCGCCTTAATTCCACCCGATTTTTTTCGTGCTAACAACCACTCGTCTCAGTTTCTAATACTGTAGTAGGCACCTGCGTCTAAGAGCTGCTTCAACCCTCATAGAGGGGGAAAAAAAATAAGAAAATAAAAGACAAAATACGCCGTAAGTACATACAAAAAACGTTAGTGTATGATACATATTTCTCTTATCTCTTCTCCAAGGCATCGCCGGCGCAGTGACCTTTGGACCGGCGATTACTCTGATATACCGACAATTATCGTATTTTTATAATGAATAATCAAACTGCAAGAAACACTAATCGTAACAGAAATACAATAGTCAAAAACATGCCTAATCAAAATTCGTCTCAAGCTATTTCTATACAAAAACAAAGAACAGGATCTATCGACACTACAAATAGTTCACACGGTACTCGTATACAGAGTGGTTCAAATTACGTCTTCAACTCTTCCGATTCAACGGACGAAAACGATGATAAATTCATAACGCAAAAAAACAAAAATGCGCCAAAGCGAAACCATTCATCGACAGACACCGCCAGCCCCAAATCTAAGAAAGTCAAACCATTATTTATAACGGTAAACAGATTTGCACCACTTTCAACCGACGACACCACTACGATCGAAAACTTCGAAAACAATCCCACTTCCCACGACAACTCAACCCCTTCCGATGACCTAAATAATAAAAGAAAATTTCCGCCACCAATTTATGTACGTGGTATCCTTAACTTTGTTGAAGTGCGCAATGCACTAATTAATCTAATTGGTACAGACGCATTTACTTGCAAATCATCTACAAACGATTTAAAAATCCAAACATCAGATTCTAAATATTACCGTGAAGTAATCCACTTTCTGAAAGAAAGAGAAGCTCAATACCACACGTACCAACCTCAGGAGGAAAAGGCCTTCCGAGTAGTGGTCAGAAACCTTCACCCATCTACTCCAACAGTTGAAGTCGGAATAGTAATCGAAGAAATTGGTTTCTCCGTCAGGCAAGTTTCCAACGTACTACAAAAAACCACCAAAAATAAACTTCCTATGTTCTTCGTCGACCTGGAGCCAGCCGAAATAAATAAAGACATCTTTGGCGTAACGTCATTACTCCACACAAAAATAAAAATAGAGGAACCACACAAACGTAAAGATGTCATCCAGTGTCACAACTGTCAAGAATATGGACACACAAGAAAATACTGCTCATACTCTCCCAGATGTGTCCGTTGCGGAGGCCACCATCCTTCCTCCAGTTGCAACAAATCAAACGACTCACCTGCCAAATGTGCCCTGTGTGAGGGTGACCATCCAGCGAACTATAAGGGTTGTCTCATCTACAAGGACCTCCAACGCTTCCGGAAGCCAAATTCAAACAGTCATGTCACCCAAAACAACGTCTCTAAAGGTCGTAACAATATAAATATTAATAATTGTAAAGCCTCCCAGCAGCAAACACCCGATATAAACTCACCCCCTCGTACTTATGCCCACGCAACATCAGGCCACATTCCCAACACAGATTCCAATGATAACTCTCTAACAAATTTTCTAAGTGAATTTAAAGCTTTAATTAACCCGCTGTTATCTCTCCTCACCACTGTCCTCGATCGTCTTCTCGCTCAAAATGTTAAATAACACATTCACCTCTCAGTCCCTAGCCATCCTACTTTGGAATGCCAATGGCCTAGCCAATCATAGAAACGAACTAATTACATCACTAAACGAAAAACGAATAGACATAGCTCTCATCTCAGAAACACATTTTACGTCCAACTCCAAATGTTCTTTTCCCGGGTACAACACCTTTTCCTCATGCCATCCCGACAACACCGCCCACGGTGGAGCCGCCATCATTATCAGATCATCACTCCAATTTACCGCTGCCCCCCCCCCCCCCAATTAATAACGACTTTCTACAAGCGGCGATAGTTAATATTAACTTAAACCACGTGCCAATAACCGTTGCAGCAGCATACTGTCCCCCCAAACATAAAATCACGCCTTCACAATTTGATTCCTTTTTCAACTCTCTTGGTCGCTACTTCATTGTAGGAGGCGATCTAAACGCCAAAAACCAAACCTGGGGTTGTCACTCAACAAATCCAAAAGGACACTCTTTATTCCAATCAATTACCAGCAATCATCTCACTATCCTTAATCCCCCAAATCCGACCTATTGGCCTACTTCTACCAGAAAGCGTCCGGACATACTCGACATTTTCGTTATCAAAATTGCAACTAATCTAAATCATCTAATAAAAAACTTATTAGACCCATGCTCAGATCATACTCCAGTCTTTCTCTCCTTAGACGGTCATCCTTCCTCCAAACCAAACAAAGCATGTCTTACGAACAATTCTACGAATTGGACTAAATTTCGTGAAATAATAAATGCAAAAATAAACCTCAATATTAGTTTAAAGACTCCTAATGAGGTGGAGGATGCAGTTCAAAATTTCACCGAATCCATTCAATCAGCTGCTTGGAATTCTTCTACCATCCAAAATCATCATGCCAATTCCCATACAACTCCCACCTACGTTAGAGAACTAATTACTCAAAAGCGCCGAGCCCGAGCTAGATGGCAACGCACTAGACTCCTCTCAGACAAAAACTTGCTCAATAATCTTGCCTCATCCTTAAAACGAATGTTAAGAAAAATAAGAAACGAATCTTTCAATAACTGGACCTCCTCACTTACCGCAGAAAGTGGGTCACTCTGGAGGGCAACCCGCAAGCTGCCTGAAGCAGAAAACCGCTCAAGCTCCACTAAAAAATAGTAACGGCAGCTGGTGCAAAACAGATAAAGAACAAGCTGATGCCTTCTGTTCACACCTCTCAAAAGTCTTTCAACCCCATAATGATATTAACAACAATCTTCTAGACACAAATATTGAAAATTCCCTCCTCTACCCACTACCTCTCTATCTTGCTCCCAAACCGTTCTCACCAAACGAGGTTCAATACTATATTAAATCTTTTCCTCTTAAAAAATCACCCGGGATAGATCTAATCACCGCAGAGGTAGCAAGACAACTCCCTAATAAAGCAATTATTCACCTAACCCATATTCTTAATTCTATATTAAGACTATCTTACATGCCCCTGCAATGGAAGGTCTCAGTAATCATCTTATTCCCGAAACCTGGCAAACCCCCTGACATTCCATCATCATATCGCCCAATAAGCCTCCTTCCTTTCTTTTCAAAACTCTGTGAAAAATTAATTATCAAACGCATATCACAGCTCATTAACGATAAAAACATAATTCCTCATACCCAATTTGGTTTTCGTAACAAGCACTCCACCATACACCAGATTCATCGCTTAACCGACGCCATTGCTTACTCCTTCGAAAACAAACTTTACTGCTCCGCAGTGCTACTCGATGTTGCACAAGCATTCGACAAAGTCTGGCACACTGGACTTCTGTATAAACTAAAACAATTTCTCCTTCCTCCCTACTTCCTATTCTTCAAATCATATCTAGAAAATCGCCACTTTGTGACTAAAGTAGGCTCAGATTTCTCAAACCTAGCACCCATCTTAGCGGGCGTCCCCCAAGGTGCCATTTCGTCCCCAATTCTGTATAACATATACGCCGCAGACCAGCCAACTTCTTCTAATACATCAGTTGCTGAATTTGCTGACGACAAAATCATCTTCACCTCTAATGAAAACCCTCTTGTCGCCAGCCAACATCTTCAAAATCATCTCAATGAGATGGAAGTATGGTATTCAAACTGGAAAATAAAAATAAACAACGAAAAATCTTCACATATAACCTTTACTCTCAGACAAGGCGTAGTCCCTCCTGTCTCTCTGGCAAACAAAATAATACCATCAGCTACCAAAGTTAAATACCTAGGCCTTCTCCTCGACAAACGCTTAACTTGGGCCGAGCATATTAAACAAAAGCGTCTCTTACTTAACTCCAGACGAAAAAGCCTTTACCCACTGCTAGGCAAACATTCCAAGCTAAACCTTAAAAATAAACTATTGCTTTACAAAACCTTTCTGAAACCCATTTGGGTTTACGGTATCCAATTATGGGGAGCGGCAAAAAAATCGAACACATATAAAATGCAAACATTCCAATCAATAACACTTCGTATAATCACCAACGCTCCCTTTTACGTTACCAACCATACTTTACACTCTGATCTTGGACTACCGACTGTAGCCGAAGTGGCCACATCCTCCTACAAGCGCTACCGATCTCGCCTTACAAACCATCCCAACCCACTTATCCTCGCCCTCAACTCCGCAAACATTCCAGGTAATCCACCAAGAAGATTAAAGAGACGCTGGTGTCGCGATTTAGATACCTAAATTGTCACTACTTTAAATTAAATAAATAAGAGAAAAAAAAATATAAAAAAAATATGTATATACTTAAGTAAAATGTACATAATGTAATGTAAAATTCACCTTAAATATCATGTCGAGTGTTACCGCTGGGTTGCTACTCACCTCACGCATTCACAACAATTGTATTTCAACCCATATGCTTATTGTAACCATTATTACAGATTGTATATATTCTAATAAATGTTAAAAAAAAAAAAAAATATTTTAAAATGTTCTGAAAAAGTTTCTGTTGCTATTAACATGTCATCTAAATACACAAGTAAGTCTCCCCGACAAATTAGGTCGTGAAATATAAATTGAATATACCGATTAAAAACTCGCGGTGAATTTGACAACCCGAACGGCATTCTCAAATATTCATATTGCCCTATGGGCGTAACAAAAGACGTATAAGGAATAGAAGCTTCGTTATGCGTACATGATAAAATCCATTTTTCAGATCTAGCGAAGTAAATATTTTTTTCCTTTTAATCGGTCCAATTGATCGTCTATCAACGGCGCCGGAAAATTGTCCTTAACGATAATTTTGTTGAGCTCCCGATAATCAACACACAGCCTGAAACCTTTATTTTTTTTCTTCACTAACACAATCGGACTACTATGGGGACTATTACTTGGTCTTATTATATAACTCGTCTATAATATTATGCAGACTACCTTGCTCGCTGTACGACAACCTTCTCGGCCTAAAAGATATAGGTTGTTCATGTTTTAATACTATTTTCATTTCAATATTGCAATTATCATCGCCGTGTGGTTCTGCATTTATACGCGCTAGATATTCAACATTATAAATGTTAATAGATTCGTTATTCACATCGCAGTCTACATCGGGGTTTAGTAGATACAGTTCACTGTATCTTTACACACATTTACATCTGAGTTAACATCAATACACAATATTTCATTCCAACTATCAACGGTCTCTTCCTGGTATCATTCTCATTCACCTTAATTATGTTTACCTCATTATTTATGAACTCGATTTTGTATCCCGGTTTTGTTAAAAGGTCTCTACCTAAAATCGCGTCCGCGCTCATAGTATTGTTTGATACAATATAAAATATAATATTTATCATGTTATTATTTACCAATAATTTTGTTTCAAAAATACCTAATACATCGACTTTTGTGCCATTAATTCCCAAAAAATCACAACCGTCCGCAGATTTAAGTACCAAATTATTATTCGGAACAAACTCGCGTTTAAGTAAACTTACCGGACTTCCTGTGTCGATTACCGCGCTGAACCTGACATGACACTCCTCCTCTTCATCAACTGGTACATTGAGTTCGCACTGAACTTCATACAATATCGGGTACTCGTTCCTTGGTCCACTGTCGCTCTCCACGTCAATATTCATCAGACCAGCCGACTTCAGTTTTCCGTCATCACTGAATCGTTTTTTACGTGTTGGACAAGCTCCTATCTGATGATCTGTCGAACCGCATTCGTAGCACTCACCTTTCTCCCTTCTCGGCTTTGGATACTGCGGCGAAATGTGGTCTTTCGACCCACAGTTATAACACGAGCGCATAGTTAGCACTCCGGTTGTCATAGTTTTCGTCTGATTATAAACCTTCCAATATCTGTATTTTCATTTCGTGAAAAGACATTCCAACCATCTTACATAGATATACTTTTTCATGGAAGTACTCGTGTATATTTCCGTTACGAACTTGAACACGGCGGGACATTTCTTTCCACCGATCGCCGATCATGACAGTACCAACGAACGTTTTGTGGAACTGTTTTTCGAAGTCCAGCCAATTTTTGATGTCGCGCGACGCATACCAATGTCGGGCTGCACCTTCTAAATTTGCGCGTACGGACTGTAGCTTAAAATTATCGGGCCACCTATGTAAATTAGCAACTCCATTCACGGTCCGCAACCAGTCAAACGCTTGATAACCAGTATTAAGACCATTGAAAACCGGTATCGACTTATTTAAATCCGGAGATATTGTTATATCGTTGAGTGGTTTATTCTGTTGCAATTTCAATAGCTCCATGAGCATATTATTTTGCACCATTAACGTATTTGAGCTGCGATTTTTCCTTATTTAGTACCTCAATACTTTGTGTATTTCCGTTCTGTTGTGTAATAGCCATGGTGTCATTCAAACTTTCTTCATTATGTTCACCATCCTTCTTGGTTTCAATTGTGCGGAACGAATTCCTGTAATTATTAATCAACTTACTGTACTTTCAAAATTAATAATTAAGCATTCAAACTGACATTAACATTCATAAATAATAAAAAAAAAATTATCACGCGCACGATTCATATTCCACTTCTGAAAACTTTAATAGAACTATATTTAAATTCAAAAAAAACAATAAACATCGCGAGAACGGCAACGGCGGTCGTCTCATCGGGATGCGTACGATACAACAACTGTCCAGTGTTCATACGCGGGTCGCCGATAAGTCCGACCGCCGGAAATACCCGTAATTATAGTTAAATATAAACATCATAAACATTAAACTCTTACAAATATAATATAGTCTTACACTATTACCTTTAACCTGTTACAAAAACAAATTAATTATCTCATAAAAAACTACTGAGAATTTACGGTTTTTTTTTTTTTTTTTTTTTTAATTCTTCTTATAATAACTCGTGAATACATAGTTATTTGACTCATTTATTACTACAACCAAAATAACTTTACACTTCAAAATCTTTATTAGTGAAAATATCTTTAAATGATTTAAATTTGTTAAAATAATTTAGCATTTAATTTTTGTCTCGTATATTCTTAGTTATTAAAATAAAAATTGTAACTTCAAAGTCCCAAAAATAACAACTATAACTATCGATTAAATATAATTAATATTATAACATAAACATTTCTTTTAATCAATCAATCTATCTTAATTATAGTCGTGGTAATTATTAAAAAATTAAATATAATCTAATATATGATATATTTTTGCCGATAATTTCTCTTAGATAAAATAATTTTACTTTTAACGCGTTAAATGAGCTATAAAATTAATCGCTTAACAAAATTTTATTTTCAGAATTTCTTAAATTTAGGTGATTGGGAAAACTCTAATAGGCCTGGTGATTGGAGTTTGGAAGAGCCAACATATACATGCCTATCATTTATGAACAAGAATTCTGTGTCGAAATTAATTGTGCAGTTAAAAAGTTATTCAACATGGCGATATGTTAATAAGATTGAATTTTTCATCATACGATATAGATATCATAAGAAATATACAAATGACTATAAAGCAATGTACGCTAGTCTAATAGATGCAGTTTCCGAACCAGTCATTACTCCTGAGGTATATCTTTATTAAAACTAATATTTATTTGTTTTTACTTATTTAACTATTACTTTACGGATTTTAAAAACATTCCAACGTTTTAAAATAAAATCTTAAAGAATTAGGTAAACATTTTGTGTGAGTATGAAATGAATAATTCATTCATCGAATACCACTCACTATTTCAACATCAATTAAGGTTTTTGAAAACATTGTTTTCGCTTAATACCTCCAGCTAAAGTTATTTTTAAAACTAACTCATATTTTTATCATATAAAATTTTAAGTTTTTACTTTTTTTATCATACATATTTAACTTTATATTATCAACCAAAATATCTTTCTAATAATTTAAATATATAACAATACACATTTGGACCAATTGTTTTTAAGTAATAAATATTTAAATTTTTTGT
Source organism: Melanaphis sacchari (assembly GCF_002803265.2). Taxonomy (NCBI): domain Eukaryota; kingdom Metazoa; phylum Arthropoda; class Insecta; order Hemiptera; family Aphididae; genus Melanaphis; species Melanaphis sacchari. Next base: position 12,493 of record NW_020271080.1, on the reverse strand, counting down.
GAGCGGAATGATGAAGTATTGGAATACCTCACAAATTGTTAATTTCTTATGCTACATACTTAAATTTAACATCAATCGTAAAATATGTCTTCCTACATTGTTTTTATAAAATATTTACCATATTATTATTGCTTATTTTTTAAGCACGTTTCATAAAAAAAATTTTCTAAGTTTTGGGTTAATTTTGCATGTTCAATAAATTTTTTTTTATTTATTCTATTTTATTTAATTCCGATACCTTGTCATTCTTGATATTTAGTCTAGCAGTACACATTTTCCATTTATATATTTTAATCAACGTTTTTAAACAATCGACTTTTTCTTTATTCCTTCCAAATGAGGTTTTTATTACTGAGCAGTAGTATATTATCGAAAAAAGTAAATAAGATTTAAAATAATATGGCAATGTTATACAATAGATTTTTATATACACTTTTAATTTATATGATAAATTCGTTTATTAGGTCATACAAAATTAAGCCATGTCAATTTTATAATTCTCGCTTTTTTAGTTTTAGCTTTACTTATCACTATTTTTAAACACAGCAATTTTGATTAATTTCAGGACCGTTTGAGAAATTTAGAAGCACATGAACTATTTTCTATGTTTTTGATGGAGCGTAATAACGAGGCAATTAACGATGTAAATCATGCATAATGCTTTTTAATGATTTTTGAATATTACACATCGTTTAAATATATTTATGAATTTCTAAAAATTTCCACTTTTTTGGTGATTTTTTTTAATTTATCTTGTATATACTTTTTTGAAGTAGCAGTCAATATAATTTTTTATCTTTGAATTGAAAGAGCTTAATACATAAATATATTAAACACAATATCGACGTGCATTAAAATATGTTTATGCATCACTAAATTTTAAATTTAAGGACATAATTTTTTTTTATTTTTTAGGCGAAAAATATAGGTGTCAGTAAAGCTTATTATAAGTTTATGAGGGATCCTAGAATTTTCGTAACCTTACCAATTTACAACGCAAATAATTTAATCATCTAAGCATTGAAACCTTGATACATGTTTTTTTTTTTTTATTATTATTATTATTCATACCAAAACGTACTTTATAATGGATTTTAATTGATTTTAAATTTTTTATTTTGTACTTTAGAAAATTTGTTTTTAATGTTACAGTACGAATTAAAATCAATTTGGGATAATGACCGAGAACATTCAATTATTTTAATACATCGGGTTATTATCTTTTAATGTTTATAGTTTTGTATAGAAGTGTTTGGTCGTAGTATAGCTATTAACTCAATAACAATGTTATTCATAGTGGTATTTTATTATGGTTATTATTTTTTTATGTAATCATTTACTTCATGTTGTCGTTATTATTATCCAATTATATTATATATTAGAATTATTTTATTATTTTATTATTTTATTTATAGTGATTTGAACTTGATATTAAATATAGAAATATTATTATTTACACGGTTGGATATTATTTTAATGCATTAATATGTGTAAAAAATGATTTTCATTGATGTGTGTGGGTGCGTGGACTTAATAACAATATGAAGATTTACTTACAGTGATTCAATGAAAAAAAATCAAGATTCACATAAAGTACAATAGAACGCAATATTTGTTGATTTTTTTGTTCTTCCATTTTCTTCTTTTAAAAAATGCATTCTGCGTTTTGTTTCCATTCAGCTAAAATACGATATACTTGTAAAAATTACGAATTATGTTAATGTCTTATTCTCATCTTTGTGTTTTGGTACAGAAAACTAATAAAATATAACTAACAATGGAGTACGTCTTATTATTAAAATGTAATAAAATATCTATATAGTTACACAATAATTTTCGGAAAATTTTAAATTAAAATAACAATTTTCATGACAACATATTTGGAATAAAAGAGCCATAGTTTAATATTGTATTTAGTAAAATTTAATTTTGAATGTATGTCAAACATATTAAAAATTTAAAAATATATCTTGCAAACAAAGATAGTATTAAAATATTACAATGCCAATTATCAATAGTTATTAATTATGAAACACGAGTATATTAAAACACAGAATAAACAGAACGGAATCATTTGTATTTAACATGGGCTCTTATGGGAGACGATAAAATCGTGTCCGACATTTTATAAAATAATTAAACGTGCTGCCACGTACGGGGAAATTACCATTTTTCTTTATTCCGTGTAACACTGTTAATTCATTCATATTTACATTCAAAGTTCAAACCAATTGTTTTTTAAGAAATTAAATTTTTAATTTCTACCATCTATTAAAGTACTATTAAAGTATTTAGTTTATGTTCAACGTTGTGGGTAAATGAACAAAATAACACATGCATAGCAGATTATTGCTGTGACGTTACATAATCTGTAAGAACACCTCAAGTTTACATTTACTAGATTGTAGTAAGATTAGATTGTAAGTTGTGAAAATCCAAACTTTTACTACAGTATAATTCAATATATTTTTTTCATATATTTGTAATTATCAAAAACAATTTATATATAACAATTATTACAAATAATAATACAAAATATAATAATCAATGCAGTCTTAACAAAATCATCACATAATTTAATTGGGAAATTCAGACTTGATAGTTATAATGGAATATTAGTAATTATATTTATATAAAATGTTACAATATAATAATACAAAATATTTCAAAAGTTCTGTTTGTGTTTATGCTTATAATTATTCAAATATTGAAACATGTTCAATAAAACAAATTTTTTAAATAATTGTATGATACTACTACTTCTTAAAACATGCTTTAACCTCTACAACCCTTTTAATTTAATAGTATAATAAAATATTCATATTTTATTCGTAAAAATAAGTTATAAATATTTATTGTATCATCGAATCTAATATTAATTTAAGTTATTTGAATAAGATGAAATATTAGTAGACCTAATTTACCTAAATTAGGTATAAATATTTTTATTGCGAAGGTTTCAAGTAGTACAAAAAATAACAAATTATTACAACAAATAACAAACAAGTTTTAAAAAGATCATTAGAAACAATCAGTAAAAAATAAAACCAGTAGAGCTAAGTATATAATAATATAACATATTCCAAAATTGCAAATTAACAGTGTACCTACCTATAAACAGTGGCGTATTTTCAAATTTTTCTGGGGGTCCTCAGTTTATACATAATTAATATAAACTATGATATATTGTAATAGTTACGTCCTTATGCAGTTTTTGAAGGAAGTTGGACAATATATATAATCGTTTAGTCTTATGCAATGTTATATATATTATATTGTATTTAGCACTAAATTATGAAGTATTGTTATAAAATAAATTCCAGTCGTCTCGATGTTTTTGCCAATTCCTCTATCACTTCATCAACATTAATTTCAACTTCCCTGTGAATGTTTAACATTGCCAATCCATTTAGTCTTTTCTAAAACAAAATAACTACAAATATAAGTTTAAAAATTAAAATGTTTTAATAATATTTTATTACCTCAGATATTGTATTTCGTAGATATGTTTTAATTCTTTTTAGTGATGAAAAAGTCCGTTCGTTTGAAGCTGTGGGTATAGGAAGTGTAGACAAAATTTTAAATAACTTATTAACTCCTGGATATATGTCTGCATTACACAACTTCAGTGCATCAATTGAATTTTTTAGTTTTATTTCCAACTTTTTACATTTCCTTTGCTACAGTTGGAACTCTTCTATAATTGAAATATTACCATTTAAATCTTCTTTGGAAAATTCAGCTAATTTTTTGAATTCTTCTTTTGTAGAATTTTGTCGAAAAGAGAGTGAAAACTTGACAAAATATAAATATGATTAAGAAATCTAGATTTTAATTGACTTATAAAAGATTCTAAGTATGGAATAAAAACCGATATGTGAAAATATTCTTCAGGATTATTAGTTTGTACGTTTATTCTATGTACTTGTCTTTTATTAATTCTCGGAATTGTCATTGTCACATTGAACTTGTCAGCTAAAAAAATGTCTTCAAAATTTTTCTGAGTGTGTTTTCTATAATCTTCTAACTCGATTAAAGTATCTTGAGCTAAATCCATGGCCAATTTTAAATTAATATTAATTTGTTGAAACTGTTTTGATAGTGGGAGTCCAAATCCAAATACTTTTGTAATTATAAATTCTGGTTGGAGAATTGAATTTCGAAAAGTGCTAGCTTGATTTGACGTATCTGTATGATCCCACTCGCAAATTTCTTCAATAACTTCTACACATTCGAACAGTTCTAAAAAATCACTAACTGAATGATATCGTTCAATCCACCTTGTCTCACAATTTCTCTTCAATGATTTGTAATGATATGCTCACATATCATTATTTATTACATATACATAAAATTCAATTAATTAAATTAACGGTCAAGTTGTCGCACGCAGATTAAACCCTACAAACATCCTTTTGCCACTGATGAAAGAAAACGACTTATATTATATGATCACAAAGGAATTGACACATGAGTTGTGACAATATCTCGAAAAGCGTGTGAACCAATTTCGTTAGCCAGCGGAGGCGGGCCATGGTACAATGAAGCTCTCTGTCGTATAGAAGAAAGACTATTTCTTTGAAAAAACGCTGAGTCCTTTTTATGATGGCATGGCCTGCGATTCTGGCTGGCTCGACCAGGTCGTCTTCTCCCTGCAGTGCACGAGCACCAGCCAAGCCACGAGTGCATGAGGACCGGCCAAACTATCGAGTGCATGAGCACCGACAAAAATTACGAGTGCGGGCGCACCAGACAAACGAGCAGGAGCTTTATCCCAAAACCACCATACGACATACACACAAGACTCTGCGAGCGACATCTGGACTTCTTTCTTTTTCTAATTTAAATCAGTGTTGTTTTTCTTATTTAAATATAAGTTTTCCTTAAATCGTATCGTAACTTGTGACACCTTATACCTTTCTCCGAGGAACGTACTACAAACATTCACTGCGGTGAATCAGGTAAGTTGCATGTTTGATATACTAATTGTTAGTACGGTTTCTATTATTATTTAATTCGTGTAACGGTGTATTTGATCACATTCTTGAATCACGATCTCGTGAACCCTCCAAAGAACGGGAGGAAGGTAATAACACGAGAATAAGTATACTCAATATTTATTAATACCGGACTTACATAAAAGGCTTATGTCCCTTGTGTCAGTCCGGCCACATCATACTTATACCTTTCATCGTACTATTTAATATTTTTATATTTATACGTTAGTTTCACCTTTTTTGTGTTATTACAGATTTTTTAGAAGTATTATTTTCTGACATTTCAATAACTTTCGACAGTACAGATTTTCGTTTCGGAGACCCAAAAAAATCTCAATTTTCCTATCGTTCCCATACAGTTGCGTATTTGGAAAACGTTACATGATACCGATACAGCAAGATTTAAGAAATGAGCAGAGAAATGCACATATAAAGCTTAAGGATGTTCTTTTTTTACATAAGCTTGAACTCCATTATATTTCCCAGCCATCGCGGCTGCACCGTCATACCCCTGACCCCGAAGATATTGTGTATCTATACCAAACTTTCTGAGATTGTCCAGTATAAGTCTTGATAAACCTATTCCTGATGCATCAGTGGTTGGAACAAATTGTAGAAAATCTTCGTGTAATTCATGGGATTTTAAATCAATATACCGAACGCAAATAGACACTTGTTCAAGACCGGCTATATCTGCAGTTTCGTCGACAAGAACTGTAAAACATTTCACTTCATTAACTCTGGCAACTATTTTATTGAGTAAAATTGAATTGCACGAATCAATTATAGCATTTTAACTAATAGGACTTGTATATTTTATAGTACCAGAACTTTCAAGGTGTAGTTTAAGCGAAACATCACTGCTAGCTCTAAAGCGTAATAAATTACGAAAATTTCCGTCGTTAACATCATTATTATCAAAGGTTAATTTTCCGAAATCACGATGACCTCGTAAAGGTATATTTTGTCGACCGCATAAAATAATTGTTTCAATAACAGGTGTAATGTTTTTTCTATTTTCAAAAATTTGTCGTGCCCGAGCAGTGTCTAATTGATTTTCAATGGATAAATGTACGTTTTTTTTTTATATCTATGAAATGATCTGCATCAAAGACGGATTGTTTGTAATACTGAAGTGTTACATGATTTTTAAACGTTTCCATTGCATGTTTCCAATTTTGAAAAGGTTTTCTAACCAAAGCGCCTAATGTTTGAGAATTTATACTGGCTCCTGATTTAGTAAACGCTACACAAAACGTACAAAATGCACTATCTAATTTTGCGGAGTACGCTAACCATGGAAAAGTATGCAACCATTTGTATTGAAATTTTAAATTTTTGGATCGTTTATCTTTACCACTAAATATCACAGTATTAGGGAATTCAAAAGTAGGTTCGGGCTTTCAAATATTTTTAAGAACTTCTTCTTTCTCTACATCTGTTAACGTGCGGTTAAAATAAAATCCAATATCGAAATTGTTAAAATTATGTTTATTTTCTGTCTCAGTATTATCAGATTTGTTTGACAGTTTAGTACGTTTGACATTATTATCTATATTTGGTGAAATTGGTCATTTATTTGGAGAAGTTACGGAAACTGAAGATTTGTGGTCAAATTGCAGAACATTTGTATCATTGGATTTTTTAAAAAATTGGCTTAACGAAGTTTTCTGAGACATAATAAAAGCACTGTACTTACTTAATATTGACAAAAATACAATAAACTCTTATTTACTGGTTCACGCGTTACTCGTATAGATGTTAAAGGCAAAATGAGACTAATAGAAAATGTGTAATATCTTAAAAAAAATATAAAAGATAAAAGCTACTAATTTATATTTTATTATACCTATCCGTATATGGCTATTGGCTACACAACTATTACTAATTTCTATATACTATACACACAAATCCATCAATAATCAGTTTTTCAATGCGATAAAGTGTATATTTCAAAGATACGGGTACTTAATACCTATTACTTAAATCGGCTTATCGCACTTCGTATTAAGTCTTAACTTTGAAACTGTCATCAGAATAATTACATAACTATAAATGTTTAATTATATTAAATATAATTTTATATAATCTTTTGTTCACGGGAAAAAACTATGTACACGCGACCGCGCGTGCCTACATAAATCGGGTTCTGCAAATATGTAAGAATTTTAGTTTTTTTTTTTGAGAGGTTCTGGGGGGGACCAGTACCCCTGAACCCCCCACCCGTAAATACATCACTGCTACAAACCACATAAAACTTAAAAAAAGAAAAATATCTGTTTCCTGGCAGCACGTTTAATTTCTCAAAATGACGGACCGTTTGTGGTCAAGCCTTAAGATACCGTTTTGTTTATTTTGTGATTAAAATACTTTGATATTGAAGAGAATAGTGAATTTATACTAGTGCGTTTAATCAATAAATTCCATTAAGAAATAATTGACATAATTATTGGTAATTATTTCAATTGTAAGATATATAGGTATGATAATCGAATACGAAATAAAGTTTAAATTCAACATTTATTAGCAGAAAGCTAGAAATTGTTTTTATAGAAAGTATAGGTTATCCAATAATTAGACGAATTTTATTTTTTCTTATATACAAGATGACGAAATTGTATCACACACACTAAAAACATGGAGAAATAATACGATATTATGCAATCCATATTAAACATGTTTTACATTTTTAGATATTATTTAGAAGTTGTTAGCATAATAACACAAATGCAATAAAATATACTGTCAATGTTGTTTATCGTAATTCGTAAAAAAGGTTTTAAAAATTATTTTAATAAATAAAAATGGGGTTTATTATACGAGTATATCAAACTATGGGTAGAAAGTTATTAAAACACATTACGAAAAGTGTGAGTTAATCTAACTTCCACTAAAAATAGTTTATTGAAAGTAATAATTGAAAATCGTTCTTGTGTTTTAAAAACATATATTCCATTATTTTCTGTCGATTTAAGCAAAATGAGATGAGTAAAGATAACCAATGTTTACTATAATATAAGTTTTATATAAATAAAAAAAAAATATCACGTCATTGAAAAATCATTATATTCATCGCTCCGTTCAAAATCTAAAATACTTTGTTTTATTTCAAGCTACAAAAAGAAAATAATAATTATATATTTTTTTTTGTGATTCTTATTTTAATTTTAAATTGTATAATATTTTATTTATTTATTTTTTTTTTTTTATAGAGAATTAACCTATTATTAAATATCTCAATTAGATAACGTAGTAATCTTTTTCAGTGTCTTTTTTTTTTAAATTTTAAATACAGAATAAGGATATTACAATATTTTTAAAAAGATTACAATTTCGGAAATAATCAACGTGACGTAAGAGTACTTAAATAATGTAATCGTATTTAAACTTGATAATAGATAAATTTATTCTAATCTTAGAATTCAAATTTAAAATTTAATTATCGTTTGTAAGAGAGTAGAAAAGGAATAAACAGCTATGTTGCGTCCATTCATTAGGATTCTTATGGTCTTATGTATGAGTATGAGTAAATTTTATACATCGAAGCTTACTTGTATTTTTCTAATAAAAAACATATGAAAGTGTCCGACGTCCGTTATTGGAAGGTAGTCCACGAACAGAGTTAATGGATTGTCCTACATATATACATTCTACGTTTATTGATTGATAAATTATAAAAGCGATTAACTCCAAAAAATTTCCGGGTACATTATTATTACATCGTCGTTCGTTAAAAATGTTTGCGTGCGTGACGTATATACGATTTTTGTACAACAATAATTGCATTACTTTTCACTCAAAAACTTTTTTGTTTTTTACCCTTATCTGTTCGGTTTCTTGTTTTTTTTTTTTATTTATGATATTATTTCCACTTAAATAAATTATTTTCTTCCTATTCTCAGAAAATTATTATTTGTTGTTAAAATTAATTTCGTATATCTATAAATATAAATGTGAAAATGAAAATCTTTGTCATACATGTTCTCTGAAACTATACGTCGGATTGTCTTGATTTTTTTGTTATGAAAGAGTAAATTACTAAGTAAGTTCAATCATGATTCTAAAAGTTAATTGAAAATTGAGTTATAATTTTTTTAAATTATCGGCAAAATTGCTCATTAAGATATTTTTTATCATCCGTGTTATCAATTATTATTAGTTATAACTTATAACTAATAAATACTAATTTTTAATAATATTATACAAAACATTTTTGTTATTTTTGATTCACACTAATGAAACTTTATGAGTAATTGGTTTTTGGTCTAAAATGTAAAGAAATTACGGGAATTTGGGTCTATCAACAAAAAAAAAAAAAAAAAAGAAAAAAAAATGTTTCAGTTAAATGGTCTGAAAAAATCAACGTTTGGCGGAACAGCTGTTAAGTTGATATGTCGTAAATATCATCTTATATCTATTCCTTCGCCAAATTAGAAAACGAAAAATATATTTATCTACATATGTTACGCTAAATGTTAAAATGTTGACACCAAATTTAACTCAGATGCATTTTTTACGGAGAAAATGTACACGGAAACAGCTAGTTTATTATACAAGTAGACTTAAGCATAATACGTATAAAACCATACACTCATAGAAGCGTGTATAATGTGCACCGTGTTATTTTTTATATAATATAATATATTCGTTTTTCGTATATCATGATTGGGACCTTTTCCGTTAATTCTCTACCATTATTTTTTTGGTTTTTCCGTTTTTTTTTTTTGTTTTTTTTTTTTAGATTATCTTATATTATTATTATTTTGGTTTTTCTTGTATCTTATGTTATTGTCTTATCTTATCGCTTTGAAAGATTGCACATAGGGTTAGCGAATTCGGTGGTCAGTCGATGGTTGGATTTAAGTACTAAGTAGGTAACCATAAATTTCCTTACTCTAGCTAGCGAATGCGATACAAAGAATAATGCAGTGAGTTTTTTACAAACTCGTGGCATTTTGCATAATCCGAGATTATGTAAAAATAAACATGAAATGGTTTTGCAACTCACTGACAAACAAGATCGTTGGTGTTGTTCAAAACGTGAGTGTCGACAATACGCGCCATTACGTGCGGATAATTTTCTGGCTGGTTCACGTCTCGACTATAAAACAATAGTAATGTTTATTTATAGTTGGAGTAAGGAATATACTTCCATAAAGTTTTGTGAGGAAGAATTTAACATGAACCACAACACAACAGTAGACCGGAACATGTAAATGCGTGAGGTCTGTGAATACACTTTAACAAACAATAGTGCTAAAATAGGTGGTGTTAATACAACTGTTGAGATCGATGAAAGTTGTTTCAGTAAACGTAAATATAACAGAGGCAGATTTTTACCAAATCAATGGGTTTTGAAACAAACTTTTCTAGTTCCTGTTCCCAACAGATTAGTACGAACATTGTTGCCAATTATTATTGAACATGTTGCTGCAGGCACGACAATAATTACTGATAAATGGTGTTCCTATCAAAGGCTAGATCAAACTTTTCAACACATGACCGTGAATGATTCTATTAATTTTGTAGATCCTAATACTTTGGCTCACACTAATACTATTGAGAGTTCTTGGGGCAAAATAAAATCTCGAAATAAAAAACATTGGGGTACCTACCGACCAATGCTGTATAGCTACTTGGTCGAGTACATGTGGCATAAGCGTTACGGTCCTAATAATTTATTTGAAACGATGCTACAACATATTGCACACTTCATGCCCCCAGAATCAAAATAATAATAATAATAATATATTATAATCTAAAAAAAAATTTAAAAAAAAACGGAAAAACCAAAAAAATAGTGGTAGTGAATTAACGGAAAAGGTCCCATGATTGTAATTCAATTTTATTATTATACAATAATTTCTTATGCAATGTTTTTTCTTTATTTTCGTGTATACTAAAAACGCGTGTTTTTTTAAAATATTGAACGTATTGCAGTATGGCAGTGTTGTTAATTTTATTTTATTCGAATCGTATCATTTTAATTGTAGTTACTTAATAAGACTAAAAGTATGTATAAGCAGTTCTCGAAATGGTTGGTGCGCAGGTGACGGAGTTCCCCTGCTATTTTTAATTTTTTTTGCATACCCCTACTAATTTTTTTTACTTAGACGGGGGGATGGTACAAACGAATGTCCGAAACAATTTTTATTAAAATATGGATTTTTAATTGATGTCAATTATATAAAAATTTTACTATTTTTCATATTAAAAATTTTTTTTTGATATTATTGTTTAATAATTTATTATATCTTTTCTACACGGTTTAATATCTACAACCATGCTTTTCTACGGTCCAAAGAATAGACACTACTAAGAATAGTTCTAAAATACTTGATTTAAAACCTTCATTATATGCAATAAATACAGTAGCTATATCATCATCAGAGTGTGAGCGTGTGTTTAGTTCTATGAATAACATTTTAACTCCAAAAAAAAATGCATTGTCAACTACAAACATGTCATCATTGTTATATATACATTGTATGGGTCCTCCTATAAATTTATTTGAACCAAACCGTTATGTTATTTCTTGGATACGCAGGGCCATAGCAATGGGGGGGAGAGAGGTGCCTTCGCCCCGGGCGCAATTTCTCAGAGGGCGCAAAAATGAAAAATTTGCATTTTATGTTAAAAATTACAACGGTCAATTTTTATATTTTACTTACAAAAACTTCAACCTATTCTATATTATTTGAGCAATTGTTGAAAATAATATCTAATGATAAAAATATCTTTATATAAAAGTATAAAACCAATACTAGTTAATAAATACAATCGATCAATGTACAGAGTCTTTAGAATGGGGTCACACGAGCGTTATTGACGTACGTTACGACGGACGTTATAACGTCAGTTGTTGAACTATATGATATTAGTGATATTACTATACGATGATCACACGCTTGACGTCCGTTCGACGTTGGTAACGTCCGATACATGCTACGACGGACGTAAATAGCGCTTATTGGATGTCGTAATTTATTATTAGATATTATTGACTCGGTCACACGATCATTGTTTTGACGTACGTTAATCGTGAAAACTGTGAATTTTTCTGTAGAAAATATTTAAAAAATATTTGAAAATGGACGTAGAACTATTAATAACAGAAATAGAAAAACGTCCAGTTATATGGGATGTAAGTGACGAACTATATAAGGATAGAAATAAGAAAAATGATGGATGGATGGAAGTTGCAACTGTTATATTTGAAGTTTTTGGTGAAAAAACTAAAAAAGAACAAAAATTTATTAGTAAGTACAGACTATATTAATTTATTTTCATATGATATTAATTGAATAATTAATAAATAAATAAGTTTATTACTATTCACTAATTATATAATATATATGTAATATGTATACTGGATATACAGAAGAACATAAATAATAATATTTTAAATTTTTTCATTCTGCCATGCCACTTGTCCTAATTCACTATTGGAATAATTTGTCAGTGCATCCCGATATCTGTTAATAGATCTGTTTACG
>NW_020271079.1:0-8443 GCF_002803265.2 Melanaphis sacchari | reverse complement strand
CTATGACCGGGTTTATTAGCAATGTAATATTAGAGTAGGTCATTTTGTGTTAAATTTGAATGCAATGATATCATAGGCCCAGACAGCAATACAATGTTAATAAAAAATTGTAGGAATGTTCTCAATAGAACAATTACCTTTTGAGAATGTTTTAAACTAATTTCCACATAATTATTCAATGTTCCGATAATATTCTGACATAATTATTTGGCCACAAAAGTAATGTTCACTTAACATTATTTTAAAACATTCTTATAACATTATTTTAAAACGTTCATATAACTTTACTTCAAAACCTTCTCATAACTTTACCTCAAAACCTTCTTATAACTTTACTTAAAAACGTTCTTATAACACTACCTCAAAACGTTTGTATAAATTTTTTTAATAAATTCTTATAACATTGGACTATAACATTCACATAAAGTTATGTCAAAAAATTCTTAGAATCTTCTAATTTAATTATACCAGGAATATTTTAATATTGTACCTCATTTAATATAAATAAAAAAAGCTTAGTTAATTAAAATAATAAAATTTATTTAATAAGTAATTTAAGAACAATTAAAATGTGTTGTTATTATTTTTTTTCTTTTTTATCTCTGATTCTGAACTTCGAATGATCCAACCAAACCCGTAATGGAACATCAATTTTTTGATCCGGAACTTTACTATATTGTATGTTCATTCTCACAGCATCTTGAACAAATAATTAATTATATATAATTTACCAGAACATATAATAATATAATAAGTAATAATACAAAAAGACAAAATAGAGAAAACAAAATCATGAATGAACTAAAAAAATAAGAGAAGCTGAAATTCATCAGAAAAGAACAGTTTTATCAAGTTAATGAATTTAAAAGATAGAAGATAGGAACATATTTATAAGTCTGAAAGATACAAGATGTATTAAAATTGTTGATGGTTAACAATAATATATAGTTATATGAAACCAATCAAATTCTTTCTTCAAGTTTTTTTTTTTTTTTAATTAATTTTGTAATACTACAGTGGCCGGCTACCATCCGTTTGTAAATGGTCTGCTTTAAATTTTAGAACGATGAAGTTTTTTTTAAGTTTTACACAGTATTTTTTTTTCAATAATAAATTATTTTTTTTTGTCAGGCCCCCAAATTTTTTAATTTGTGAATGTGGCTTGAGTCTAAAAAGCTTGATGACCACTGATGTAGTAGATGCTACAATTTATTGAGGTAATATATTATTTAGTATATTGTACTCTAAAGCTTCTAAAATTAATAAACAATTTAGTGATTTACTTTATTGAACATACAAATTTAATACTTGACACATTAAATAAAATAATAATAATACTAATAAATAGTAAAATTATATAAATTTGTGTTAAAAAAAACAAAATATTTCAATTTTTTTTTTAGCTAGATTATAATTAATATTTCTATGGGTTGTCCCTTTCAAATAAATCATGTTTATGCCATTTATAATTTAATTAAATTCATTAGGTATATTGTAGGAATAAAGTCAACAAAGGTTTATAATGTAAGGAGAGTTATAACAATGATAATATATTATTATGTACAAATATATTATAATATTCTTACCAATAAGTACACGATAAACATTCAGATTTTTAAATGTCTTATTGTGTTTAAATCCAGTTAATGAATAGTTTAAAAGTAATGTATCATCACACAAACGTGAAATTATTCTTCGCACACTGGTGTTTAAATTGTTTATATCTACCAACAATGATAACTTACATACCTAAAATAAATAAATCAAATATTGAAAAATACAAGGTAATACATATGAATAAATAAGTCAACCATAAAAATAATTACCAGTTCATTTTTAAAATTAACATCATCATCAATATTTTTTTCTAAATTTACAAGTTCGTCTTCAGTAGTTATAGGAAAAATATTCATATCCAAACTACTTTTTCCTAGAGATAGTGTAGAAACAAAATTATTTTCATTGGATTTAGATACGAGTGCTTGAACCTTTTCATTTGTATCTTTAACAATATGCATCATAGCACCAATGTCATACTTAAAATGTGTTAAAGAAGTAAATACAAATTTTTGAAAATCTAAAACAAAACAGTTATATAATAATAAAATAAGTATGCAGTTGCTTATATTATTTTAAGATATGTAAATTATTATTTTTTAAATATAGATTATAGGTAGCTTACTAATAACATCCAGCATAATAATGCATTATATTTACACCACAAAAATAATATATTAAGGTATAAATAACACCAATTATCTATATATTATTAACTTATACATATTAAGTAAGAAATAAATGATTAGCATTATTGTAAGTAATATACTAAATAATAATAAGCAAATTATTTAATAATATTAATTTAGTTTTGCATTACCGTGAAGAGGCATGAACGTATTATCATTAACATTAAATGGTAGATTGGTAAATTTTGATGTACCTACATCCGAAGTTGATTCTATAACAAAAATAGTATAATATAATATATACATTAAATTATTATTGTTTTAAAAAAAATATATGTATAATTATTAAATTGTGGATATAATACTCACCATCAATCACAATTTTAATATTTTCATCTAAATTCAAGGTTCTTGTTGCATTCGCTAATTTTACTTTATCATCAGTAACACTAGAAATGTTCCATTTTCCTGGTGATCTAAATGGACCTTGATCATTGAGTTCTAATTTGGTTTGTTCTGTTTCATTTAATGCATTAACTTTCCAGGTCTGTGTGTTAGGAGAAAATAATACAATACTAGTTTCGTGTTGAATATGTTCTGGAGATGAATCATCATCGTTAACTATAAATAAAATATGATAACAAATTACTACAATTTCAGACATAAACTGAAATGTTATAACTGAATATTTCAGTTTTTTTTTTTTCAAAATTTTAGTTATAATAAGTAATTTAAGTACTATTAATTTTACCTTTATATTTTAAGCATTTAATTTCCCAGTTTGGGTCATTATCTGAATCATCCTGAACATCACTTATTGACCTAGCACGGTCAACAACCAATGATTCCAGATGAGTATAATCATTTTCTATTTCTAAAAATTGATCAACATTTTGATTTGGAAATATAGGGCTACTTTTTGATTGTATCACTGTAGTAGGATCTAAAAATAATTGTTAATTATTATTAATAATATTACACTTTTAATATTTTTCATAATATTGAAGAACGATCAGTTAAACAAATAACTTTTTAATTGTTATTTTTGTGTAAGACATAGAAAATTTATGAAAATAATTTTATACAAATTAAAATTGAAAAAAAAAACTTTAAAAGTATTTCAAAAACTAACTTCTAGAGCAAAAATCTGTATATGATGGAGGAGTATTCTTTGCGCTTTTTAAACCGCGAGAAGCTTGCTTTTTCTTTTTTTCTTTAATCGCCTCATCTTCAGTAGATAAGTCAGAATGAATAGCAGCTCTTGGAAGCTTGGCTTGTGCTTCAGCTAATGTTGCTACAATACAAATTAGGTTAACTAAAAATAATATCATACTGGTAAATATGTGGTAATAGTTACCAAAGTTTTTAGTTCCTAATGTTCGTGCTGGATAGTATATGAAATCTGATTTATTTGGTTTATATCTATTTTTAATTAATTGTTTAACATTTTTTGATGATTTTGGCCAAGCACAAAGTCCTTTTTTAACCCACGTATCGGGCACTGCTTCTATACTATTATCTTTATAGAATAAGACGACTTCCCATCGAGCCATCTATAAATCAAAAATTAACTGACTAAGAAAATGAAACAATAATTATATAAAGCAATGGTCAAAGATTTATAAGTTAAATTTAAATATTTTTGATTTTAAAAATTATTATTATATAGTAAAATTAATATATTTATCTACTATACATATATCATAAAAGTAAAGTTATATAATAACTTGTAAAAATAATTATACCAGATGAGACAAATTGTTCACCTGTATGTAGTACGGGTAAAGCAATCATTTTTTTATCATGGTTGAAAATCATCATTTTTCTTTTTATATCTGTGATATTCCAATAATTTAAAGTTTCTGACATATTTTTGACCTGGTACATATCTAGTATAGTTGAATTTATTGGTTCAACGAAAAAAGGTGTTACATGATAGAATTTTTTTCCCAATATAAAAATATTGTAATTAAATTCTATAATATTAATACATTTAACTACTTCTCCATCATTTGTTAAAATAAAACTATCTGATTCTTTCTGTTTTCGAATAACAATATGTATATTACTAAAAAATAAACTATAATACTGAACTCCAAAAATATTATCCATTAATGGACCATTTGTATGAAGTCTTTTTAAAACAGGTTTCTCATCCAACTGTATATTTTTGAAAGTGTTCACGCTAATTGAGTTTATTTCTGAATATCTATTTATAACCTGTTCTAATGGCTTTTCTGGTTTTCTTAAAAAATATTTTAATTCTTTCATATGATTCTCAAAAATAAACGCACTACATTGGTCAAGTGGTCCGAATTGATCATAATCGTCACATAGATGCAATAAAGTATGGACATTATGTGATACAAGGTATTCACCATATAAATTTTGAAATTGTTTCACAAAGTAATCTAATAAATGTCTTGTATAATTGACAAGTGATTTGTGATTTGGACTAAGAAGGATGATCATAGCAATGCTTAAAGACATAAAATGAGAATAACATTCATCATTTAATATAGTTTTTAAAACAACTGGTCCTGAATAAAGTAAAAAAAATCGTAGCTCAACAGCTTTCCAGCGTCCAACTTCAAAAAGACTTCTACTCTTTCTAACAAAATCTGATGAAATATCAGTATTTAAGGCCAATAACGATTTTGACAGATCTTTAATATCTCTGGACGGTAAACGGACTTTTAAAGGACCAGATTTCCAAAGTAATAATAACTTTTTCATTACCCCCAAACAAACTAAATGCATGTAGTCGAGGGGGAATGATTTTACTAAATCAAAATCATTCAATTTGGCTAAAATTGATGGAGATTCTGATGTATGATAATCTTCATCTACCATATTTATATATGAATTATGATCCCTCAAAGTAGATTTCCTATTGGAATATGGAAAACAAACTCTATTTTTTTGATAATCGCCATCAATGAAACAACGGGTACAAGAATGAAATCCAGAATGTGTTTTAACACGTAAAACAAATGCTCTAGCTGGCGAATCACAACAAATGAAACTTATAGATATTTTGATAATAACATCATTTATGCTAATTCCATTTTTCATTAAATCATCAGCTTCTTCAACAAATTCTGAAAGAAATTCATTGCTGTCTTCTGGTTTACTTTGACCGTAATAGATTCCTATTGGAAATACTTTTTTAGTTGAAAATTCTGAAATAATAATATATGCCAATATTGGCCAGAATTGATTTCCACTGCTTTTACTTAAGGGTAAACCATCAATACCAACAGCAATCTTCAGCTCTGATGAATTTTCTGGATCATATCTTTTAATACCAGAGACCAAACCAAAATGATGATAAATCCCAGGTTTAAGAGTTTTAATATTTTTGGAAATTTGACTTGGAGTACATAAAACAGTTCTTGCATCAAGAGGAAGGCTTTGAAAACATTTGTGTTTTTTTAAACCAGATAGAAGTCCGTTGAGCGCATTATGAGGAATTTTATACTGAATAGCCCAAGAAGCAATAAAATCCTTAATGTTATTTGATTCCGATTGATCATCAGTAATTTCAGTCAATTTAGCACCAGTAAATATTGGTGTAGGCAAAGAATTTGATATTACAGGTTCTAGTGGTTCTACTACTTCTGATTCTAAAACTAATACATCAGTATTTTGAATGGATTGACATAATGAAGATTCTCTGGTTATCAACTCATCATCAGTGGTGGTAATCAACTCTATATGAGAATAAATTGTTGATGGGTTATTATTGTTAAATATTGCAAGATCATTCCTGATTTTTCGCCTTTTAGTGCGTTGACTTTTTATCATATTAACACCTGAAATTTCAATAATAATACATTACCTACCTAATATTGTGTTGTCACATGGAGTAAATAATATTTAAACATATGAAACATGAATAAGTTGAATGCACTATATAGGTAAGTATTATAATTTTTTATAACCACTACTCATAAAACAACTGGTATGTTATTTAAAAAACTAGTATAATATAATAAGTCAATACCAATTAACAAATAAAAATAAAATATGATAGGTAAATAGTTTAAAAAAAAATAATCTCATAACAGAAATTTAATTTTAGGTCTGATATATTTTTTTTTCTAATAGTAAGATATCTTGTAAGATATTATATTTGTTTCTGTTCTTTAGATGAAAACATAATTTAACATTTTAACATTATAGGTATCCTACCTACTTAAATTAATTCAATTTTTATTTACATACAATCAGGGCCGGCGGAAGGCACGTGCGACCTGTGCGATCGCACAGGCGGCAATTTTAAGTACAGGGCGGCATTGAACATAAATAAAAATAATGTATTTTCACCTACTCTGTAAATCTAAAATAAAAATAATACTCATTATATTATTTTGACTGGAACATAATGTCATTGTATGTAGTACTAAAGCAAGAGCTATTAGTAGATAGTGGGTATAATATAATGTGCGGGCAAACCATGCTGTGTCATCGGCGTGTTTCGCGATTATCTAATATTTATGGTTTCCAATTGGTAACACGAACCGAATCAAATCTTGATAAGATCCCAAATCGTATGCAATAATCAATACTCATGAATTTATTGTCAGCGATACAAACTGGTTTACTTATGACGTTAGCAACTATCGAACTATACGTACCTAGTATATTGTCATTTGTTAACGAGTCGTAGTGTCATGATTATAGAGTACTGCATTGTGCATATTATTTAGTCGATTAACATTCAACATTCAACGTCATATTTAATATTAATAATTTTATTGAGTATTTTTATTTTAAATAATTGTGTATTATTAATATGTAAGTAGTGATTTATGTAAATACAATGAAGAATTGAAAAGAATACATCCGTATCGTTTTAAATTTTGAATGTATTTATATTCTATTATTTGAAGTGAATTTTGGTACTAAAATTAAAGCCCTATTAGCTATATTATTATTTTGTATTTGGGTTGACTCTAGAATTAGGATAGTCAATAATAACCATTGTATTGTTTGTTTGAGTTTTGAAAAACCTTATTTTCATACATTGTGTTCTCATTTTATATGGTCAACCGTACATACGTCAACATATATTTAAAAATTTTAGTAAGTTACTTTTTAAAACCTCATTTTAAAAGCGAGATGATTTTGTTAAGAAAATGACAATTAATGTCCAATTTCAAGTTTCTCGGCAAAATAACAATACAGACTCAGATCATTTAATCCATGTTTTAGTATGCTTATTTTAACAAATTATATTTTTATTTACATGTATTAAAAGTTAAAAGCGCCAATATGTCGGATGGTAGACAGCATTCAGGTGCAGAATATAAGGAAAAACGTGAAAAAGCTGTAATTAAAAACAGTCTAATTCTATCAAAAATTTTAACAGTTCTTCCTCTTCATTTAAATATTTCAATGCTGTAGTTGTACAACCTAGTGAAGTTGTTGACTCCTTTTCTCGTTATAGATACCTGTACCTTCTGAAACTACAGTAATGAAGTTCAACGAAATGTTATCAGTACAGACCCTGCGGAATGGCCTTTAATTATTATTAACGACTTTAAAACGACTGTTGGTTGAAAAGGCCCTCCTGCTCCGTTAAATGCATATTTGTATTTCTTCAGATGATCAAGAGGACGAAAATTCACTGTTCATTACAAACGAAGTATGAGTAATGGAGAAAATGTCCACAAGAACATGAAGCTTGTATACTCTATTTCAATGACGTAATATTTTGTTTTGCTGTAAATATTTGATAATTCAAACTCTAAAGTTGACTTTAGAAGGGTATATCGTGACTGCGAACGTACACAAATGATAAGGACGTAAACATCAAAAATCGTTGACCGCATATAGTACATGGTTAGAATTGTCATTGAGGTTAAAAACAAAAACAGTGATGACGTAAACCAACATTTTAGAATCTGAGTGTAGGCATTGGAATGAAGTTTTACAACGTATCATGGTATTTAATTTCTCGGTCATCAAAATTTAACTTTCGTGGATCATCAGATCGATTATTCAAACATAATAATGGAAATTTTTAAATTAATTGAACATGGCTAAGTATGATTCTGTGATGTGAACGTAGAAGAATAAGTAATAGTAAAAATATAAGCCATTATTTGAAAAGACCTTCAAAATGAGATGATTAATTTATTAGCTCGATATATTAAATCTCGCATAGTTAATATATGGTTGGCAGAAGCAGTATTATAGTATTATACTAAGGTGTACTCGATATAGAATCACTCGGGCTCATGACCTTCAAT
>NW_020271078.1:0-5213 GCF_002803265.2 Melanaphis sacchari | reverse complement strand
TCTCAATGATTTGTTTACAGTAATTTTGTCGGCACCCAGAACCACGACGACGGGTTCGTGAAAAACTCCACTACTATTGTCGCACAAAACATTCAACTTGGCTAAATCTCGATCCTTCATTCCGCTACTAACGCGACACACAACTACGCGATCTCTGTTTTCGTTTAAATATCCACATTCTAAAATTCTTAAAGATCCGTTTTTATCGCGAATAGCACCGAAAGCAATCAAATCAATTTCTATTCTCTGATCGCGTATGTGCAATGGTTTGAGTTTTAACCACTCTCGTTTGTTCGACGAGTACGGTTGATCCATAAATTTTACAATCAAACCATCGTCTTTTTTAACGTCCACGCGATTGTAATAATATTTTTCCACATCTTCCATTGTGTTTGGTATTATAAATTTATTTATAACAACGTTTTTACTATGATTTACATCCAAAACGCGTCGCAATAGTTTTTTTCTATCCGACAACCGCATGTGCCGTATAGATTCTCCGTTCAGAGCGATGATGTCGAACACCACATACAATTGTTTTAAATTAGCTCGAGAATGCGTGTCGCATATTGGTACGTAATTTACGTATAAATCATCATCGTCATTGTTAATGTGTGTTGTGTTTTTTAAAAATACACGTTCTCTGTCGAATACCGCAGATGTGTAGCCGACCGACAGCGTTAGTTTAAATTTAACGGGAATTATCGGCGGATTTTTAAGAGTTCTGGTAAAAACACTCTGACCTCCGATCGTGTCGTTTCTCGTATTGTCGTAATCCACGTAACACAGCAAACGCTCGCCATCGTACTTGATTTCCAGACAAATATTACTGTTGGTAACGTGATCGTTTAGCGACTCGCGAAGGCGCTCGAAGGATTTCACCGGTTTGGACAGCATTGGTAATACCATAATTTGTTCAATATAATATATACATCTCATAGGATTTACTACATTTATTGGTTTAGGAGGCGGCTGCGATTGGCTATCACCATCATCCGCTGGAGTCGATATTGTCGATTTTGCTATCCAATCGTTCAGTCGCGCTCGTTTATAACCGTTTGTTTGCGGTTTAGAAGTCGTAGCTGTCGTCGTCGCCGTCGTCGTTACAAAAACCAATCTCCAATTCGACTTGAATTTTTTACCGCTCAAGCGAATCATCTTAAACAGCATTGTAACAGATACTGAATAACAATTAACTGGTGCAAACTTTTAAATACAACATGAAAAGAGTTAATGAAGATAATACAATCGATCATGATATCAAGAGTAAGATTGCAAATTTGGGAAAAAATCCGTCGGAAAGCGAATATCACGATTATTGGCCGAAATCACCGACATATCCACCAACATCTCAATTACCGTCATTATCATCATCATCATTGGTTTTTCCACCGTCTTCTTCATCATCGTCGTCTGTTATTAAAAATATAAATAACGATATGTCTCGAGAAAAATTTGAAGAAATAATGAACAAGTTAAAATTTATAAAATTCGTAACGACCCAAGACAAAAACGCGAGTGGAAAAAATAATGATGATTTTAATATATACGGAAAGGATATAAAACACATTGCTTATATGAATCCGAAATTGGCTTCGCTGTACAAACCGGATCTTTCTTATGAAACCCAACAGTATATAACATTAACACCGGTGAAAGAAAACGAATTTGAAGACGACGACTTGTCGTCTTATGGTAATAATAACATAATCCCCGAGAACGAATATTGCGCTTCGGCTTTGTTCCCAAACAGCGTGATGACTACCAATCCGAGCGGTGGCGATCCGACCAGCAGAACTATAACAGCCATGACGTCGGTTGTTAAAAATTCACAATACATAAAATCGACTAGATTACTGCCGGCGTCGTCGGCATCAGCAGCAACATATTCATCATCATCCCACAATATGCAATATAGAGAACAACTATTGCCATTTCCATTGGCGTCGTCGTCGTTATTATTATCGACAAAAGGCAATGACAGTAATAAAAATTATGATAATGATGAACTGTTTGCAATAGACCAGAATCTTGTTATAAAAGTAAAAGACGATCGATCGTCGTCGTCATCATCGTCGTCTAATCGAGTTTTCAGACAAACACCAACCAGTAGACGCTATCATCAATACGATATAAAATTTTCAGATATAGTAGATTTATGTTATAAATGCTATTATTATAATTGTGTATGTTAAAAAAAAAATAAAATTTATCGATCCGTTTAATATGTATTTATTATTAATCTAGTAGTTTCCGAATTGTCGTCATCGTCGTCGTGTTTTCTATTCCTCATAGCTTTTCTTATGATGAAAAACACTACTGTTAAGACTATTATAGCTATCACTACTATAATTATCATGATTAATAACGGTTTGCCCAAAGCGGCGAACGGTTTCATGATATTTTCACCAAGTGTGTGCGACATGTCGCCCAAAACGTCCAAAAGATTCGGATTGTGTACGCATTGTAGAGTATAATTCGACACTAAATTTTCCGTATTGGCGTATATGGTCGACAGAGGATTTGCGGACGGGTTCGCAGACCCGACAAGCCGGCACGGTGGAATCCTCGAAACCCGATATTGTACCATCGCAATAGTTTGTAACATTCATCGGATATTTTCTAAAGAAATTTTCGATTTTGTCGTATGAATTTTTCAACAAATTCGCAAAATCTACACTCAGAGAGGCTTCCGACGTGTTTAACCCTTTAGCCAATGCAGATTTCTTAACATTATCATCCGGCATGAGCGCCACTTTCATAAAGAATAAAGTATAATTGGTCATATCGAATTTTTCGTTTTCCGATTTGCTGCAAATCAGATCTGTATTTATTTTCGAATCGGAACACGATAGAGATACCAATTTACAAGATGTGGTTTCTCCGTTTATTTTACGCACCAACCAGCATCCTTTGCGCTCTTCCAAAGCGGTCTTGAACCATAACGCGCCGAGAGTCACGGCACCCACCGCGACCAGCGTCTTTTTACTCGGGAATTTCTTTTTAATATAATCCGCTATTTTTTCCAATTTCGTAACGGTACCTTTTGTCATTTTATCGACATTTCGAGAGAGTACGTTGAATTCCGGATTGGTTTTCTTGCCGATATTGCTAAGCACATCGATATTGTGCAACGTCGAGTCTGGATATTCTCTTACGAGTTCGCCAAAAGCAGCTATGTCTCTCTTTCTGATGGCTCCTTTAAATTCCACGCCTCTAGCTAGTTCGGATAGATTGCCACGACGAACGAGAACGTCGAAATTGTTGACGTCGAAATTACCGACTTTTAATAATTTCGACTCGGTGTTTTCCGTGATTTTGGCTACTTCAAAAATGGCATCGGCAACATTGACGTTGCTTTTTGTGCCTTTTATCAATGATTTCAATTCATCGACGCTAGATCCGCTTTTGAAATATTTCTTTATATTTTTCAACATGCCTTTTATAGCACTAATAGCCGATTTGGTAGTCTCTGAACGTTTTGTTCTAAAATCATCGTCATCCTTATTATTATCATCATCATCATCATCATAATCAATAGTAGTAGCAGTATCTGTACATTTTTTTCTAAATTCAACTTCACGTTTAATTATATCATCGTAAACCCTAACCAATTCGTAAATATCGAAACCAGTCTTTTCCTTTAAATTATTTTTTTTTCGTTCAAATATTCGAGAACGGGATCGAGAACCATGTTAGTTTCGTGTATCATATTCTTGTACGTCTCTTTAACATTGTGTTTCGGCTAATCGACGTTTTCCTTCAACTTTTCCACTACTGAATCTCGCTGTTTGTCCGCGTCTAAACGATCATCACCGTCTAAATGGAACGAGTACTGTTTTCATCATATTTACATAATTGCCTGAACTTTCCATATCGATGAGATTCTCGAATAGATCTTTTAGCGGTATGCACACCACCCAGAGTTACTTCTTTAATATTATTATTACTAAAAACACCACTCTGTTGCTTTTTTTCAGGATAATATATAATTATATAAATAATACTTATGATTATGAATAAAAATAATAAAGCGCTAAATATAGTTCTCTACATATATATCATTTATTTCAACAAAAATTACAAGATTCGATATTGTATAAACCGCGTGTTAATTATTTTGAGTTTCCTCCGAAATCATTAATGTTCTTTCCCCCCGGCTTTTGCTACTACTGCTGCTACAGTTTTTCTTACAAACGGCATCTTCATCGTCGTCATCATCATCATTGTCGTCGTCTTCTTCTTCTTCTGTACTATCATCGGTGTTGCGTTTGTTTTTAACAGGAGGAGCATCATCATCATCGTCATCATCGTCATCATCATCCTCCGCAGCAAACGGTATATTATATTTTTTGTGCAAATCCTCGCATCTTGTATAATTCAATACTTCTTGAAAGAATTTCATATTAGAGTATATCTCTTCGTCAAATTTATAAGATTTAGCCGCAAAACATTGATTGGTTATAGCATTACTGTCCGATTTAGAACTGTTGATGTGGTAAAAAGACATGGATTCGATTATAGAGAATTGAATTTCTTTACTAGTTTTATCGGTCTCCTCTTTGAGAGTTTCCAAATTTAAAAAAGTAGTGTTCTTCGCGGAATTTAATCTAAATCGATCCAATCGTTTTTCCGGCAAAATGTCCTCGATAAAACTCACGAAGCGTTTACTCACATGAGCATCGATTTCGGTATACTTAAAGGTGCCCACCGATTTAACACTGGTCACTAAGAATGTTTTGATATCCGCGTCGAGTCTTATACCGGGTTCCTTTTGTATATTTTGATCCGACGCGCTACCGCCAACTTTGTATTTTCTCACCAAACTCGGTTTCACGACCGAATGAAGCGGTAGAAAATCCAAAGGAATTATAATTTTAAAAAATTTACCAATATCCAAAATCGATAAATCGATCCATGGTAATTTTTGAAACACTAAATGTTTTTCAATTTCATTCTTATTATTATTGTTATTGTTGTTTGCGTGAGATTTAACAACTACTTTGCGTTTTCGTGATACTCTGGGTAACGTGAAAACCCCATTTGTTTTATTAGAAAACGTATTGACATTTTTCATTATATTATTCTGATAATTTACCTTTTCGATGTAAGTTTTGAGTTCTGAATTTTTTTCTTTTCGCGCGAGCATGAGGCACAAAAACAGTACCAAATCTTCGATACTATCGTATTTCATACACAAGTCTTTAGCGACC
>NW_020271077.1:0-14219 GCF_002803265.2 Melanaphis sacchari | reverse complement strand
AAAATTTCCAGTACACCACTACTTTATCCAACAACCAGATAAGATCCATCCAACGGGCCTAACGGTGAAATTTAACAATACATTTAAATAGTTGATATTGGGCATATTTATCATTCAGTTTCACGAATAGCTGTTAATTCACGTGTATTGTCTTTACGTGATTTAATTGGTTTCATTCACGTGATCACGGATACCAATACGCATTCATTCACGTACAAAACGAGACCCTTCTAGTCTGTACTTAACATGCAACTATTTATATTACAACTCTTGGTGAATTTAACCATGGAGCAATTATATTTTTAAAGTATATTAATATTGTTTTACAAATTTAAGTCTTCAATTTCATTTTCAAGACCCTCTCACTTTTTTATATTGATCTTATATGAGAATGTTTAGTTCATCCTGTATACAGACTTTAAATATAAAACTGGTATTAGATAGTAAAAAATATAACTGCATTCAATATTTATAATTTCAGTTACTTAAAAATTGGTGTGCGTGTATAATAGTCTAGTACAAGCCAATAATTAATTGTAATCGAAATAATATTCATAAATAAATCCATTACAAGGAATACGATAAAACTTTAATAAATAACAGTAAAACATAATTATTATAACTTAGTATTCATCACAAATCATAATACGAATTATATTCTCGTATTATATATATTATGTACAAGTAAGTTATAAAATGTATTCATTAACTAGACTTATATTAACTAATAGGTATTAATTTACTCAATTTATATTTATGTGTTTTATTATTTAAGCGAAATACCAAAGGCAGAACATCCTCCCAACCCAAGATGTAATGCAAATTTTTTCGAAATCATCACACATAGGTAAATACACTATAAGTATTATAATTTACCTAAACGTATTTTTTAGTTTAAATATACTTGTGTACATTAAATGCATAGAAATGACAGATACTAATACGCTTTAATTTTTTTTTTTTGGCATTTTATAATGATGAGGAGTAAGACTAATTAACATTTAAAATGTAATTTTATAGTTTCGATTTATCAAACAATTGACATTATATACTTTACAATTGAATTATACTGCATTTATTTCAAAAAGAAGAAGAAATTTTAAATTGAATTATAAATTAAGTTTTTTTTAAAGTTGCTTTATATTAAAAATGAGTCTGAGCTTTTTTTTTTAATATAAAGAAACAAAAACAATGAAAATAGAAAAAAACTTAATTGCTATAGCAGTTGAAGCCCATAGACGACTTTTTTTCTACGTGTAAGGTCATATGACTGCTATAGCAGTTAAGTAAATAACATTTATATTTTTGTTTTGCAATTAGTATAAATAACTACATAGTTTACGCAAATCCTTTTTATTATAACAATTAAAATTATATATAAAATATAAATCAAATCAAATAAATTCTTTGAGTATTATATATAAATATTAGAAATAAAACAATATATATTTTTAAACTTCATTTGATTAATTTGCCTGACCAGATTGTAAGTCGTAAATGGACATTACACTTGTCTTAGTACGATAAACCCATAACTAACATGACTGCTATAGTGGTTATGCCACTTTACGACTTGCAAATGTATAACTGTTATAGCAGTCATGTTCATATTACGACTTAAATTAGTATGACCGCTATAGCAGTGACTGTCCGTCAACGTGTTAATGAGATATAAAACTGATGATGAAATTATAGCCAGGTGCATGACTGCTATAGCAGTCATGTCCGTCAACGTGTTTATGAAAAACGATATTGCATGGTAATTATTATCTACCAACATTTATAATTTAATTCTCCTAACATTCTACGGATATTTTAAAATGCATTTATATTACTAGCTCCAAATTTTTTTAGTACTTCTAATTTATTTTAATTTCTCTTTTGAATAGATCCTAAAAAAAAATATATGCATGAATTATGTATACTTTTCAAACTCGATTTCTTTCAAATATTTCATATCATTTATACTATGTAAAAAAGATCGTTGTAACATAACAGCTGATACAGTGACAACGTTTATTAAGTATATTTTAGCAGCAATAACTGCATTTCATACAACTTCGTGAACAAATATATTTTTATATCTTAATATATAATCAACGTAAAACGTCCTTAGAATAGTTTTATTGAAAACTTGATTTAAGTGATCAATTTTGTATAGAAATATACAAGTAATTTTAGACTGCTTAAGAAATAAATTAGATGTTAAACTAAACGCGTGTATAATTTTTAATTTACGTTTTTATTTCTTCAGTAAGTTAATCAAGTGCAGTACAATTATACAAAATTGTAGAATTTGAAAATAATATACAACAATTATACCAAAAATAGCCTAAACTAATAAACCTAATCTAAGCTGAATGTATTTATCTTCAATCCCAAATCAAAAACAATGAAAATTTGTAAATGGCATGAAAACATTTATTTATGCAAAATTTATCATAACATAAATAATGTGATTCGCATTTTTGTTTGTACGTAAACTGCAACTATTTGATGAAACGTTCTTTTTAATATTTAAAAAAAGTAAAAACTTACTTAAGATTACTAAAATAAAATGAAATATTAGTTTTAGCAATATTTACAATTTAATTAAATCTTTGTACTTCGTTAATTAATTAAAATAAAATTAATTGACAGTTAGCTAATAAAGAATAAAATAAAAACGTTTTTTAACTTAAATAACTATTTAGGGTGTTAATTTGTATATTCATAATTAATACATTTATCAATATTTATTCATAACAATTTTTAGTTGTATTAAAGTACAAGTAAAATGTATGAAAAATGTAAGCTATATAAATATTTCATTATATAAAAAGATTTATATTATAAGTGTTTGTTTGACAAAAAAAATTAAATACTTTGTTTTAAATCTTATTTCTTTACTTGATTGGGTTTATTTTTCAGATGAAACACATTTATATTTAATATAAATCCACTTCTTTCATTGATAAGAATAGCAAATTTTATACTTTCTAGATCATTTTTTATTGAATACTTTAAATTTACTTAATTTTATATTACAAAGTAAATTTATCTATAACAAATAATTGTAAATATTCCCATTTTTTTTTTTTTTTACATTTTTCACAATATCATTATGTTATTATAATAGTTATATATAGGTACGAACGATTTTCTATTTTTGACTGCTTAACAGCCAATACTAAATCAAATTTTCTAAAAACACGTGTTATTAATTTAATTCTTTTCCCACACGATTCAGAATCTATAGTGCAACACTATTACTCAAATAAATATTATAAATGTATAAATTAAAAAATATTATTAGATTGTTGATTTATAGTACACACGTACACTGTGTAAAAACCAGTGTACCCTAATTTTCTAAATTAATAAATTTTATTATGAAAGAAATAAATATTTTTATATTTTTAATACTGCATTTTTATACAAAATTAAAAATAATAAGTATTATGATTACTTATTTGATTATACATTTTATTTATAGTTGGGCGTCAAATCTACTAAAAATAGGACGAGTCAGAGATTTAAATGAAACGGATTTGTTTACGACATTAGACGACCACAAATCATCGTCATTAGGCAATAAATTGGAAAAGTATATTGACTATAATTTACCTACAACTTACAATAATGATTCTTATTATTATTTTGAAGTAACTTAATAACTATTTTCACTTTAGAATGTGGAAATCAGAATTAGCCATTGCGTATTCAATGAACCGAAAGCCAAAATTGTTGAGAGCGTTGATTCAAATGTTTGGTGCTAAATTCTTGCTACACGGATTTATGTTTTGTATAATTGAAATCATTTTCAAGTAAGATTTTTTTTTAATTTATAAATTAAATTTACAATTATTATTAAAAAAAATATATATTTTTAGTTATTATTAATTTAATATTGTAGAATCCCATTGTTTATGATTAAATGTAGAATAATATTATTGTAATATTAATGTTTGATTTAAAATCTTATACCTTTATTTCAGTATGACTCAACCTATAATAATTGGTAAACTATTAGGATATTTCGATCCTAATCATTCCAAAAAAACTGATATAAAATATGCATACCTATACTCATTAGGTTTAGTGTTCAGCTTATTTATGTCAAATATCCTTTATTATTATACTTTATTAGAAACCACGAACGAAACTATGAAAGTGCGTATTGCTTGCTGTTCTCTAATCTACAGAAAGGTAAACCTACAAAATATTCTATAAATAACATTTAAATATGTTAAGATTTTTAAACAAATAGGTAGTAACTATATTATTTTGCAGTCTATAAGTGTGATAGCTAACATAAATTATACATTTTAGGGTAGAGGAATAATTAAATACATTTTTAAAATCATTTCCTACAATATTCTATTATTGAATTACTGTAAATTATTGTTGTTTGATATTTCAATTAATTGAAATGTATTTATTTTTTTATAATATATACATTTATTGACATATTTTATTTATTTATATTTAATATTTCTAAATTTAATAAGTTGTTCTACATTTTATTAAATAACACATTTACTATTACATACTGAATTATTAACTGTAAAATATTTAAATTGAAATTCACTTATAACTTAAATTACTTATATATGTAAATAACGTTAAAAACAAATATGAAATAACACCTATAATATAATTATGTTTTACGTATTAAGTAATTTAATAAAATAAGTACGTATAGTCTTATTTTTAGCAATTTAATAAAATTCTCAACAAAATTTTTAATACTTTATTCTTCTTATATAGAGTTATTCAATATTTTTTTTTTCGTTTTTTCTTTAAATATCGATAAAAAGTTTTACTAGGTCAAAAATCTTGAATATTTAATTCAGAATACCTCATAAGTTGTTAATTTATTATTTAAAAATATAAAAAATACATAGCACAAAATATTTATTTAATTTTAATTTATACATATAAATATAATTATATAATGTTAAAATTATAACAAAATCTCAAAAATATACAAAGTATTTAGAAGTTAAAATTTCATAAAAAATTGTATCAAAGATTAAATAGAAGATTCCTCATAAGTCTTTTGCATCCATATTATTATTTTTTATACATGATAACATTTTCAAACTATTTTGACCCTAAGTACTTTTATGAGAAATGATTGATTTTTGAAAATTTAATACAAACTGTTATCATAATTTTTTTTAAAAATATTAAAAATTTATTCATACACAATTTTTATAAACATTTAAAATTCAAAAAAAAAAAAAAACGAAAATTTACAAAATTTTTGTAATTAAGAGTTCGTTAAATATTAAATATCTACTATGTTAAAAATCTAAAACCAAAGATAGGTAATAATTTAACTCATATCATGACCACTTTTAAAGTTAGATAACTAGGGAAAAGGTTGATCTCAAACCATAGGATTGAAGTACAATAAATAATGACAGCATATAACTTTAATACATTATTAGAATTTTTCTAAATTATTACCAAAAAATTTAATAGGTACCTGTTCTTATTAATTGACTTATTGTTAAAATGTTCTGATTGCATATTAAACTGATACGACAATATTTTGAACTGTTTATTTTGTATTATGTACTGTATGTGGAGAAAAACGTGAATATTACTTTCCAGTGTTTTTATCCATACTATAAGCTTTAATTTACTATACGAATACTGATTTTATTTTTTTCAATGTAGACGTTATGCTTAAGTCATAAAGCTTTTGATGAAACTACCGCTGGACAAGTGATGAATTTAATTTCAAATGATATAAATCAATTCGAATATACATTAAATTATTTACATTATTTATGGGTTGGACCACTCCAAATAATAATAGGCGTATATTTATTGTGGCAGGAAATTGGTATTTCCTTATTAATTGGAGTAGCTACGTTTTTTTTTTTTATTCCGTTACAAGGTATTTAAAATAAAACTGTTTACAGTCCTTGCACAAAAATTATGAAATAATTAATTATGCGAGTATTACCTATAATTTAAACCACTTTTTTTCAATTTCAGGTTGGATGGGGAAAATACTTTCTAAATTCCGTTTGCAAATAACAAAGAACACAGATGAAAGAATACGATTAATGAATGAAATCATTTCAGGAATACAAGTGATCAAAATGTACACATGGGAAAAACCTTTTAAGAATCTTATAGAATATGCGAGAAAGTATGAATGGTTTAATAATATTATTTATAATATAGGTAAAAAATATTTAAGTTTATTGAGGGTATTATAGAATAGAAGCAGAACAAATTAAAGGAGCCACATTTATTAGATTCCTAGGACTATCGTTTAAAATAATTCAATCAAGATTTCAAATATTTATCAGTATTTTAATGTATATCCTATTAGGAAATACTATATCTTCAGAAAAAGTAAGTTCAGATTTAAATAAATATACTTATAAATAGTAAACTATATCCTTTTTTATTATTTTCATATAGGTTTACGTCCTTATATGCTTTTTCAATGTTTTGCACACGTCAATGGCAGTAAAATTTTCTACAAGTGTGTTGGGAATAGGTGAAATAATTGTGTTATTAAAACGGATACAGGTATGAATAAGTTAACACTTTTTAAACTTTTATATTTAAAATTTTCTTAATTATGTAAAATAATGAATATGAGCAAGTCATAATAGCACTCTAATACATCGGTGTCGCGTAACCAGCGTGTTAGGTTAGGATTTTTTTTTATTAGAAGTAAAAAAATATAGTGTAACTTTTGTTAACTTTTCAAATCTTAAACATCAAAAAAATGTGAATCATTTTTAACTACAAAATAATTTCTTATAAATTCTAAATTTAAATGAATTAAAAAATATATTGTTTTATTATTATTTTTATTGATAAATGACCGATCTATAAGGAACTTTGTGTTTAGTTTTTAAGGATTTTTAAAGAATGAATATTTTTTGTTGACAAATCATTGAAACACCTATAAAAAAAAAAAAAAAAAAGTTGAAAATTTTAAATAACTTTAAATTGTTTAAAAAAAGTCAAAACAATTAGACATCATAAAATGTGTAGAAATAACTTACATAAATAATTGATGGTAGTTGAACACAAATAAAAAAAAAAGTTGTTTTATCAAACATTTATTTTGCATAAAATTTCTTAAATTTTTTTTACTCCCGGTTACTTAAACCCGCTAAAATATTAATAACTCAATTCAAATTCTTGGAAAAAAAAAATCTCCCAATTTTAAATATCATAAGCTTTTTACTATATCCAATACATTAATTGCTCCATTAAGATCTAAAATTAGATTCACATTTTTGTATAGCATTATTTATTACTCGAGGAAAAAGATCATCAAATCCAAAACTCTTATTCCAAATCTAATAAACCGGAAGAGCACGTCTGTAGAAAATCACTTATTGTTGATGACAAAATTGCTAATAATTGTGATGACTTTGAAAAAAACAAAGAATCTGTTACTAGTCACGGCATAACTATTTTAAATACTTGCGCTAAATGGACGGATGTTCAAACCAATAACACTTTAGAAAATATTAATTTAACGATAAATTCTGGAAATTTGGTTGCAATTATCGGACCAGTAGGAGCCGGAAAGGTAAATATATCTATACAATTTGAATATTGCATCTACTTTCTATATTATAAAACGATAATAAAAAATGATTACAGAGTTCATTATTACAAGCAATTTTAAGAGAATTACCTGTTTCCAACGGTGAAATTTCTGTGCGAGGTGTAATATCTTATGCATCACAGGAACCATGGATATTTTCGGGGACTGTTCAACAAAACATTATTTTTGGATCACCAATGGACAAAGAACGTTTCGAACAAGTAAATACAAACAGATTAACATTATATACCAACATTAAATTTATAATACAGTTAATTGATATGATTTTGAAATAGATCATTGATATCTGTGCACTAAAAAGCGATCTTGAACATTTTCCACTCGGCGATCAAACGATAGTGGGAGAAAGAGGAGTCACTTTGAGTGGAGGACAAAAAGCGAGAATTAATTTAGCTAGGCAACTTTAAATTTTAAAACTAATCATAATTTATACATTTAATAATTATAAATGTTCGATTTCAGAGCGGTATACAAACAAGCAGATATTTACTTATTTGATGATCCACTTTCAGCTGTTGATGTTAGAGTGGGCAAGCATTTATTCGAAAAATGTATTGGAAGTAAGTGGACTTTCAAATGCTATAATCGTAAACACACAATTAATCGCCGGATTCTAATTACAGGTTACCTCAAAGAAAAAACATGTATTATTGTTACTCATCAAGTGCATCATTTATCTGAAGTTGATCAAATTGTACTAATGGATAATGTTAGTATAGGTTTATAAGCTTAAAATAACTCTTAATAGTATAGTGAATTAACCTTCTATTAAGACGTTTATTTTTATTTTTAGGGTAAAATCGTAATTGAAGGATCTTATCAAGATATTCAAACTTCTATTTTTGACTTTGCGAAAGTACTTAGACCTTTAAAAGATATAACTATAGAAAATGAAATTGAAATTAACGATAAAAACAATATTAATGTAGATGAACGCTTAATTTCATCTCAAACTGGTTCTAACGAAAGTGTTTTGTCATCCAAGTTTAAAGCTTTAACTCAGAAATCTAATGAAAAATCAAAATATCAATCAAAAAATGTATTAATATCGTACATTACTGCTAGTGGAAGTTCATACAACATTTTTTGGGGTTTTTTTTTGTGTTTTTTAACTTTAGTTTTGACTGTCGGTGGAGATTATTGGCTTAGCTTTTGGTACTACAATAAAAATTAAACAATATATAAATAATTTTGAAATTTGTATGATATAATTTTTCAGGGTTAACCAGG
This sequence comes from Melanaphis sacchari, assembly GCF_002803265.2. Taxonomy (NCBI): domain Eukaryota; kingdom Metazoa; phylum Arthropoda; class Insecta; order Hemiptera; family Aphididae; genus Melanaphis; species Melanaphis sacchari. Next base: position 5,392 of record NW_020271077.1, on the reverse strand, counting down.
AAATATATAAATCGTATAATACAATGAATAAAATTGAAAATAGTACATCAGAGTCACATGGACCATCTAACTTATCATTATGGTTAAACAATTATCACGAATACTATGTTATAATTTATGCCATGTTAATGATTTTATTAATAGTATCAGTAGTAATTAGATCTGCTATATTTGTCAAAATTACAACAAAAGCTTCTATTAATTTACACAATCAAATGTTCCATTCCCTTATAAGAACCACCATGTTTTTTTTTAATACAAATTCATCAGGTTGGTGTTTATATTTTTTTAAATAACAAATATTTTTTACATTATATATATATGATACTTTTATGCAGGAAAGATAATGAACCGTTTTTCAAAAGACTTAGGAGCTGTGGATGAAATCTTACCAGAAGTTTTTTTGGATACTTTACAAGTTACAAATTTATTTATTAATTCCTTATGCTATATTATTATAATTTTTAAAAGTAATTAATTTAAGAAAGTAAAAGTTCTCACCGTTTATTTATATTTGACAGGTTTTCATGCTTATTTTTGGGACTGTATTTATTGTTGGAGTGATCAATATTTATCTTTTAATACCTACATTTATTGTGGGAATAATCATTTATAAACTTAGAAATTATTATTTCTATACATTACTGAGTGTCAAAAAGTTAGAAGCAGCTAGTAAGTATCAGAGTTGTATTGCATCGAAACTGATGGAGCACTAATTTATAAACACTAACCATTCGTTTATGTAACAAACATTTTCATATACCTTTGCATAAAATAATAAAAATTTCACACTTATAAATAAAAAATATTATTGGTCTGAAAATTGAATCAATATTTTTTTCACTTAGAGCGCATCAAAACAAAATCTAAATACTACGACATTTAATGAAATAGTTCGAAAATCCATATAGTATATAAAATAAATTTAAATATATAATTCCTATTTTTTTTTTTGACAATAATTATTTTTGAAATAAAGAAAAACTTCTTATAAGCATCTTAATTATTAGTTAAAATCAAAATAAATACTCTCAACATTAAAAGGTCTTATTTGGATTAAGATATTTCATATTTTTAATCACTATGTCATAACCTAAGTTTCTAAGTTACTTAGGTGGGTTGCAATTTCATACATTTTCTTTCAATACAACCATAATAATAAAATATATCATATTTTTACTATAAACAGCTCGAAGTCCGGTAATAGCACACATGAATACATCATTACAAGGATTAACAACAATAAGAGCATATAAAGCAGAACATATTTTAACCCAAGAATTTGATAAACATCAAGTACTTTTATAAAAATTTACTAAAAATACTACTTTATTTATGCTTCTATAACATTTTTTTGAATTATATGATAATTTTTTAATAACTTTTAGGATTTACATTCTTCGGCTTCACACATATATTCATATTTAAAACGAGGACTCGGATTTCGTATGGATAACGTTTGTATACTTTATTTATGTATTATTTTATTCAGCTTTTTTACAGTTGGAAACAGTAAGCATTAACTTATATGATTCTGTTAGTAATTTCAAACCATTTTGTTTTATCAATAATTATAATTTTAGATATTTACGGAGGAAGTGTAGGACTAGCTCTCACACAAGTGATAACATTACTCTGTCGAATCCAATGGGGAGTATCACAATGGACATTACTACTATGCCAATTGACATCAGTTGAAAGAGTTTTAGAATATACACATTTACCACAGGAAGATACTCCACCCTCCATTGAAGGTGAAATTTAATAATTATATTGTTTAATTTCTAATAAATAATTCGCATGAAAAATATTAATTTGTTTTACAGAGAAATCGGTGGCAAATGAATGGCCTTCTTCAGGGAGAATTGTATTTCAAAATTTTAATCTACGTTATAGTCTTAATTCACCTTATGTATTAAAAGATCTTAACATTCAAATTCAGTCAATGGAAAAAGTAAATCATTTAATGCGATTTTAAATGGTCAATAATGATCATTTTGTTTTTTTTTTGTTTAGATAGGTATTGTTGGCAGGACCGGTGCAGGTAAATCATCCTTTATTGGAGCGTTGTTTAGATTAGCTCTGAATGAAGGTAAGATTATCATTGACGATATGGATATACACAAATTGGCACTCAAAGATCTGAGATCTAAGTTGTCTATAATTCCTCAAGAACCAGTATTGTTTTCTGGGACAATGCGAACAAACTTAGATCCGTTTGACGAATACCCGGATCATGCTCTTTGGAAAGCCCTAGATGAAGTATGTGTTATAATTAATTCTACTTTAAAACGAAATAATAGCTCTCTTTTTACTTCATTTAAAGATTTTCAAACAATAATTATTATTATAGGTAGAACTCAAAAACTTTGTAGAAGATTTGCCCAGCGGTCTTAACTCGAAAATGTCTGCGAGTGGTTCAAACTTTAGTGTCGGACAACGGCAATTAGTTTGTTTGGCCAGAGCAATACTACAAAACAATAAAATTCTGATATTGGATGAGGCCACTGCCAATGTTGATCCACTGTAATAAAAATAATTTTATTTTAAATATTTAATTATATAACTATACCTATTTATATTCTAATTTGTATTAACAGCACTGATAAGTTGATTCAAAATACAATCAGGAATAAATTTAGATTTTGTACAGTTTTAACAATTGCTCACCGTTTAAATACTATTATGGATTCTGACAAAGTACTAGTAATGGATTTTGGAAAAATAATTGAATTTGACCATCCATATAGTTTGTTGAAAAACGCAGACGGATTTTTCTACAATATAGTAGAGCAGACGGGAAAGGATACGGCTTACTTTTTACACGGCTTGGCATTAGAGGTACCATAAAATGCATTTTATTATCTCATTTCTTTACTTATAAATTTGTACTGTTAATCAATGAAATATTTTTTTTTTTTTTTTTAGAGTTTTAAAAATTCCAATCAATAAACATGATTCCGAGCAATTAAAATATGGAATTAATTGTTACATATTAATATCTCATTATTATTCGAATGTTGTTTTCAGTAAAATTTTATTTTTTTTAAATAGTTTCTTCGGTAATTGTAGAAGTTATTAAGTCAGAATATAACCAGTGTTAGGAAATATCATTTTTGCATCAAATCACATTGTTTAATTCCTTATCAAAATAACTAAATTTTTAATACTTTTTATTTGGTCAATTTACATTTTTGAGTTTAAAAGTAACTCTATTACAATAAAGTTACTTTTTCAAATATATTTATGTTTAGTAAACTATGTGTTCTGATAGGGCAATACATACCAAATAATAAATTATTAACAAATACCTATTTGCTACACATTAAATATTATTATCTTTATTATTCAAATTTATTTTAAATAAAGTATTCAAACATATAATCAATACCTTAATCGCTTTTACTGCATGGCTAAACTAAATAAAGTAATGAGTAATTCTACAATAATTACTACAAATAAGTAACAAATCACATATAAATAACTTACACAAATATAATTAATATCATATTACTTAAAAGTAATTTCAGCATATATAACTGATAACTTAAGTTGTTACTCCCACCATAAAATAATCATGTTTTCAAATATTATCTGTAAATTTGTTGGCTTTATCTATACCTTACAACTTATTAAAATAAATAAAATTATTTTTAATTCATGTATTTATGTACTGAACATTTAAAAACTTGTACAATCATAATCGTTATATCTTATATTAAATGGTATAGCAATATAAGAATTTTAAAGAAAATAATAAAATATTAGCAGGAGTATTATTATACATATTATTTTGTTATTGTATAATAGTTGATAAGTATATGCTTAAACGCATAACAAAAACGCACATTATATAAAATAAATTCTCAAAATCATAATATTGACAAGAGAATAAGATAAAAATTACGCTTATTTCAAACTGCTGTATATGATTAAAGTTTGGCAAAGGTTGAAGTACCAAATTTAAAATTAGTGTTATGTGTTCATAAAAACTAGAGTGTCTTTATATCAAAAGAAAATTTTGATAGCACATGGATAATTATCAAAAACTGTTGCTGATATCAATATTTTAATTTCACAAGAAAGTTGTATACGATTAAAAGTATCTATAGGTGTTTTTAAAGGTAGTACATATTTTTATAAAGTATTTAAAATATTCATTAAATTTCTAGTATAGGGTTGTATTATGTATTTATCCGTTTACTACGTGATTATTCAGTTGATACGTTAGAAGGACTGTAACGAGCGTGGCAGCGTTATAAATATAAAATATGTCTCATACAATACTTCATCAAACGGAAAAGGTAATAAATTATAAGTCGATGGTGTTAATATTACCAAACTTCAACTCATATTCAAAATTATTGTAATCTCTTTGATTGTTAATTATGAAGCAGGTGCATATTAGACTAATATTTATATTGAACAGCTTTTTCCTTGTATATACTGTTGGATGAACGATTGTTAAGTTATATATATTATTATTATGTAGGTAATTGGGTTTCAGTTCGTTAAATCTTTTAAATAACAAATATTGTGGTAATGGCACATGTATTTATTAATAATGTAGATAATGTAGTCGCGATAATATTGACAAATACTGGTAAAGTGGAATATCAGCCATTATTTAATCATTGAAGAATTTCAAAATGTCGTTTTGTCATAGAAAATGGGAACTTGATATCTGGATATGATAGCAAGATCACATAAGAACATGAAGTTTATTGCCAGACCTCTTGTAATAATGCCGGAGTTACCACCGCAATTTTATCTACTACCTTTTAAATCAATCATATAGAAAAGGGAGACTGAGGTAATGAACGGCAGATTATTGAGTAGCATTTTGACATTCAGGAGGCAGATCCGCAACAATCGCTCAAACGCCCCACATCTCTTATAATCACACATACTCTGTAATTTTGAAGTTGATTAATATAACATTTAAATAAATTATTAGTTATTACTTTTCATTAAATTTAATATTTTCACACTTACAAACTGCTGCTTCTGGCTGTCATTCGCATGGCATCAACACCAGTTTAGCCGCAAACAATACGTACACGGTAATACTTAGAGCAGTGAAAATGTTTTGAAAATTGCTAAATGATCAGATAGCTGTATTGTGTAATAAAATGTTGATGAAAACGTAAAGTGTGTTTAAATTAATAATTATTGTTGGTCGTAATATTACACTGAACTCCCGCGATAATGCGACACGGTGTACGTGACGGGTATAGATTTGTTCAAAATGCTGTCGCCAAGCCAGCGCCGCACTGCTGCCGCAGTACACACACACACAATACCTTCCACACACACACGCAGACGAGGCGGCTGGTTTTAATCGAGTGACTTTTATTCAGCAAGGCGTAACGAAATCCAGCGCGGCACCGCG
>NW_020271076.1:0-5644 GCF_002803265.2 Melanaphis sacchari | reverse complement strand
CGACCTGTTTCGCGTGTGGATAAGGATATGGTTTGAGCGCTATTGGTGAATGGTTTTTTAGGAGGATGTCGTGTTCGATTAATCTGGTGCGACCTACCTTACCGCTAAAAACGTCCGGATAATTTCGAATTACTTCGGTGATTTTCGCGCGCGTGTTTGGGTCATCATGTATTATCAGATTTTCGATAACTGGAGTGGGGCGGGGTGTGTCATTCCGACCTTTCCAGCACGCCGTTGTTCTCCTGTGAGCGCCCAAGTGTATAGTACTGGTTGTGTAGTCCCAGGTAACTTCGTTGTTTACCAGAAAGTCGTGTCCTAGGAGCATATCACAGTATAAATTTTCCAGAACGGATGCGATGAAAGTGACCATGAGGTCTCCGATTCTGGCTTCGAATGTGGCGGTACCACTTGTTGTTGTGGTGTGTCTGTCCGCCATTCGTACGTGGGTGGGTTGTCCGTGTTTGGGTGTACCAAATGTGTGTGCAATTTTCGGACTTACGTATGATTTTTGTGCCTGGGAGTCGAGTAGTGCTGTTACGAAGCCTGACCTAAATTCGAGCTCAACCGCTGGGGTCGGAATTTTGTCGGGGCATGTTCGATTAACACTTTTCGACGTCGGATGTATAGTGTAGCGGGATAACTGGTTCTTAACCGCGACTTCGGTGTCCTTGGTGGCGGTTTGCACCGCCATGACCAGGGCGTCCGATTCGGTTACCTCTGTGCTACTAAATGTCAGGATAAACTGTAGTAATCAACTCTTCCACGTTATTGACCACCCGTCCGATCGTGTGATTGACAGAAATGTAACCATTTTCATTTTCTAAAGTTCCGTTTCCAATTTTCAACAACTGTGCTGGAAAAATATCGTCCCCTCCGCATAAATAAACTTTCATGTTTGTTCGCAAATAAAGTTTTTCAACATAGTTCCATATAGGGGAAGATTTTAAGCAAGCATTAACGACATCAGCTCGAGTACCTTTATCATCATAATTATGTTGTGGAATCTAAATCCTCCTAAATTGTGTAATGGTACACGATTGTCCGTCAAGAAACTGATGAACAATGTAATACAATCAACGATCATCAAGGGCAATTTCAAAGGGGAGGAAGTCCTTATCCCACAAATTCCAACCATTCCAACAGATCTTTCATTTCAGTTTAAGCGGATTCAGTTTCCTGTTAGATTGGCTTTTGCGATGACAATCAATAAATCGCAAGGCCAATCGTTGGAAGTCTGTGGGATCAATTTGAAATTTCCATGTTTTTCGCACGGGCAGCTGTACGCTGCCATTCGCGTGTTGGAAAACCGTCTTCGTTGTTTATTTTTGCACCAGAAAACAAAACGAAAAACATTGTTTATCAAAATGCAATATATTGATTTCTGTAACAATTCATTACAATGAATACTTGAATTTTATTATCAATCTAGACTTTATTTGAAGGCGTTAAGTTAACCGGGTCAACTTAATTTTAAAAAAAAAATTAAGCAAAACAACGTTTGTCGGCTAGTTATTTATATTTATATTTTTATCTGCTAGAGGGCACCACCAATGTAACTCAGTTTTTGTCTCTAAATCTCTAACTCACAAGAGTTAGGTCCATAATTTATGCTATAAACCCGCTCCCCGACATTCCCTATCATTTAAAAAAAATTTCAGCCAAATCGGTTCAGTAGTTTTCTCGTTTAGCGCGGTCTAAGAAAAACCCTTACAATTTTATATATAGTATATAGATATATATAAGATTTATATTTTACAACTATAGATTATACAAAATAATGTTAAAATTTTATAAAAGCGTAGACTGTATGAACCATCTTATAATATAAAACCAAAACGAGCTTTCCGAAAAATCCGCCAGAATGCGGGCACTTTAGTGTCCCCACTAATCGAAAAATTACAATTTTTTTCTTCCAGTCGTTGTCCCATATCTCCCGCCGTCGTCGTTATCGGTTGGGTTATTGCTTATTACTCATTATTATTGTTTTTATATACCGTTTTTTCCGCTTTTCGCCCGGTTTTCCGGCCTTCTGAGACCTCTTTCCGTCGCGTTCTCGACGCTATAGCCCGGAGCGGGTCTTTTTCGTCCGGTCCGCGCGTCTTCGGATTTCGTTCGCGGCCGTCGCCGTCGCGTCCGGAAAAAGCGTACTCGCCGCGCGTTCTCCGGTCGGTCGTCGTATCGTCAATACTGTTTTTTTTTTTTACGATACGATAAATCGTTTATCCGTATCGATTACGCGTTTTTTTGTTTTCGGTGTCTCCGCCTTCGGACGCCTCCACGACCTTATCGTCTCGATAGCGTACGAAATACGATTATATATGTGTATATATATATATATATATATATATAATAATTATATTATATAAAAAAGAAACGTGCGTACCGTTGTTGACGTACGTCAGATTATTTTTATTTTATACAAAAAAATCGCAAAATCGTTGCTCTTCAGTCGTTGTAATGCCTTTAATCGCATACCTTTGGAGGGAAGGATATCGTGATATGTGTATGTGATTAAAAAATGTAAACGAATACGTCGGATACGTTCTAAACGACAATAAATATGCGATTTACGGTTTCGTGACACGCGAATCGTAAAAATTGTACGGGTCAAACGACGTATAATGTAGTATTCGTCGCATCTCTATAACGGTTTAAGTGCTCGAGATTCGGTTACGGTTTTCAACTCAAACTGTAGTCGATAGGTGTTAGGATAGGTCCCCCAACGTTAGATAGGCAGGTTCGAATTCCGTTCCGGCGTTATTCCGGGCGTCCCCATAAGAGACCATACGTACGAGATTTTTTGCATTTTTTTTTTCATTTAATTCGATCATTATTAATTGCTATTTTCGTTTTGATATGACATTACTACTCATATAATATTTTTCAAATTTTAAAAACGATTTTTGATCTCACACATTACATTTTATACTGCTTGATTAATGGTGACAAAATATATTATATTATAATATACTTATACTTTACACGAACGTTAAATTACACAATAGTATTCAATTATTCATTTTTTTAAATAGATTAAAGATAGATTATTGTATTCAATTAAACCAATTATAGTTATTGCTAACAGTCTGCACGATTCAAATGTACATTTGTGATATGCAATTTATATTATAGCCCGAGAACGTTCTATTGATGACGATACAGTTCTTTCACTCGGTTTTGACGGTGAATTCACTATTTTATATGTTTAGCCTTTCAGTCGCTTACATTTGAAAGATACAGGGGAAAAACAGTAGCAAATATTTTTCTTTTGATTTTTAAATATTTTGTCATCACAGAAAGCGCATAATATTTCTTTTCGATATCTAACCATCTATAAAATATGAAAAAAAATATTAATTATGTATAGTTTATTGATCTTCAACTCGCTAACGTTTGACATGCATTTTCCATAATACGTTTAACATCTCTCTTTTACGCCCACATCGTCGGCGGTCTGACGCAGTCGGATCGCCTACCTGGGAGGTTTAAACGCGTTAAACTGGATTTTCAATGGTGATCGCTTGAAAAATCGAGCGCTCGATTCGACTTAAACTTTTTTGCGAACTAAACAGCACAACGCTTTCGACGTCAGGAGATATGACAATCCGCCGCAGCCGGATTGCCCTGTCAGGTATCGATATTCGCTGGGCGATGACTGATAACTAGACACTTGATAACCGTTTCGGAGTTTATTTATTAATTTTTCATACTCAAAAGCATCGGGCAAGCCACGGGAAATGCATCCAATCCGCCGCAGGCGGATTGCCCTGTCAAGAATCGATATTCACTGGACGATGACTGATAACTAGACACTTGATCAACCTTTCGGAGTGCATATTTATTTATTTTCCATGCACAATAGCACAGGGCAAGCTACGCGGATTGCCCAGTCGAGTAACGACAAGCACCGGGTAATGACTGATAGCTAGACATTTAATTACCATTTCGGAATGTATTTATTTATTTTCCATGCACAAAAGCACAGGGCAAGCTACGGGACAAGGTGTATTACACCTGTGAATTTCATGAAATGACCGACCACTAGACGCTCGAATTAGACTTATTATTTACGCGTTTAAAACGACACCGCCAAAGTGTAGAGCCACCAAATCAGAGGTACCAACATCTCATTCGTCGTTAACACTGGTTTTGCCTACAAGACTTTTCTAACTGCTGTATTCTTAAGTCCTGTCTCCGACCTAGGGTATTCACTTACAGCGAGTTTCACCGACATAGGGTATTCACTTACAGCGAGTTTCACCGGTGCTAGTCTTATAATATAAAACCTAAACCAGCTTCCCAAAAAATCCGCGAGAATGCTAGTACTTTAGTGTACTGGCCAATCGGAAAATTAAGATTTTTTCTTATCGTCGTTATCTGATATCTTTCGCGCGCGCCGTTATCGTTATCGTTATCTCCCGCCGCCGTCGTTATTATTTGTTTTTCTTATACCGTTTTTTCCGCTTTTCCGGCCTTCGGAGACCTCTTTCCGTCGCGTTCTCTGCGCCATAACCGAGAGCGGGTCTTTTTCGTCCCATCCGCTCGCGTTTTTCGTTCGGATTCGGTCCTCCGTCGCGTGGAGACTGCCGCCCGTTTTTCTTCGGTTTTCTCTCCACCCGAATCGGTTTCGCCTTATTCGCGTCCGCGCGTCCCCGAATTCCGTTCGCAACCGTTGCCGTCGCGTCCGGAAAACGCGTACTCGCGACGCGTTCTCCGGTTGGTTATCGTATCGTCGCGCGTGTACTACTGATTTTATTTTTACGATACGATAAATCATTTATCCCTGTCGTATACGCGTTTTTTTGTTTTCGGTGTCTCCGCCATCGGACGCCTCCGCGACATCATCATCTCGATAGCGTATAAAATACGATAATGTTTATAAAAAAGAAACGTGCATACCTTGTTGACGTACGTCAGATATGACCAGATTCTTATATGTATTATACAAAAACATCGCAAAATCGTTGCTTTTCAGTCGTTGTAATGCCTTTGATCGCGTACGTTTGGGGCGATATCGTGATATGTGTCTGTGATGATAAACTCGGTACGTCGTTAAGACGTATACGATTAAATAATGTAGGGGAATACATCGAAAACACTCAAAACGACAATTAATATGCGGTTTACGGTTTCGTGACACGTGAATCTTAAAAATCGTATCACTTAAACGACGTACGAGTATACTATAGTATTCGTCGCATTTCTAAAACGGTTTAAGTGCTCGAAATTCGGTTACGGTTTTCAACTCAAACGGTAGTCGATAGGTGTTACGATAGGTTCCCCAACGTTAGGTAGGCAGGTTCGAATCCCGTTCCGGCTTAATTCGGGCGGCTCCATAAGGAACTGCACATATCATCGGATATTTTGCATTTTTTTTCTCGTTTAATTTGATCATTATTAATTGCTGTTTTCGTTTTGATATCCTGTCTTACACTACTACTCATAAAATATTTTCATATTTTAAAATTATTTTGATCTCACACATTGTCCAATTTTATGGTTTAAGTTATTGGTCTTCAACATGCTAACGTTTGACATGCATTTCCGTATGCGTTGGCGGTTGAGATCAACAAACCTATAAGAATAAATATTGATCAAAATATTTACAAATATAACTCTTTATGGTAATATGGGCAAGACTCGT
>NW_020271075.1:0-7719 GCF_002803265.2 Melanaphis sacchari | reverse complement strand
TGATAACAACAATGGGTACTCATTAAAACGTTACATAAATAATAAAATATAATGAGTATACGAGACAAGCCGCCCGCCTTGAAATAACATTTCAAATAATAATTCAAATTATATAATTAACATATAAACTAATCTTAATTACCCTTCATAGACATATTATACAAATTAACTAAACAAAGGTAAATATTTTTTACAAATTACAATTACCCACAAATGGTAATGGACATAATTGCCTGACGGCTCGACGAAATGTTCCATTCGCCGTTTTCACATCAGCAACGCGTATGACACCGTCCTGCCCTGGTAGGACATTGATAATCCGACCTAACCGCCATTTCATTGGTGGAAGGTTCTCCTCGCGCATGATAACGATGGAATCTTCCTTCAACTTTACACCCCTTCCGCTTGCCCACTTTGACCGTTCCTGAAGCTGAGACAGGTACTCTTTACTCCACCGTCTCCATAGAATATCCGAATATTGTGACACGCGTCGCCAACGAGATAGATAACTTGTTGGTACGTTCGTTTCATCCACTTCTGGTATGGCGGAGAGAGAGTCACCGATGAGAAAATGCCCGGGAGTTAAATGTGACATATCACTAGGATCGGAGGACATAAGGGTTAAAGGACGACTATTTAGACACGCCTCTGCTCGGGTTATAATAGTTAGCAACTCTTCGTAAGTAAAGTACGACTCACCCAAGACTTTAGATAATAAGGATTTCATAGATTTTACACCTGCTTCCCATAGACCCCCGAAGTGAGGTGAACGGGCGGGTATGAATTTCCAATCAATGCCTAAATCTGATAACGTATCCATAGTCCTTTTTTTATTTTCGTCACTATGAAATAATTGGTACCATTCCTTTAATTTCCGGTTTGCCCCGACGAAATTCGTTGCATTATCTGAGTAGATTACAATGCTTTTTCCACGACGGTCAAAAAATCTATTTAATGCACGGATAAAGGCGTCGGTGCTCAGGTCACTGACGAGCTCGAGATGTATAGCTCGCGTAGCTAAACAAATAAAAACGCTTACATAAGACTTCACTTTCGGGGCATTTCTTCGGATACTAGTTTTAACCATAAACGGCCCGGCGAAGTCTACGCCACATCTTAGAAACGCGCGGCCTGGAGATACTCGATGTTTAGGTAGATCACCCATTATCGGTTGCATTATAATAGGTTTCTGTTTGAAACAAACCACGCATTTGTTTACTATATTTCGTGCTAAATTTCGGCCGTTAATTGGCCAGTAGCACATGCGTAACGACGATAATATAGCTTGTGGACCTCCGTGCATTAGTGTTACATGCTCGTTACATAGCAACAATTTCGTGAAATTACTATTTGATGGTAACACTATAGGGTTACGCTGGAAAATCGAAATTGATGCTGCATGTTTTAAGCGTCCACCCACGCATATTATATTATTTTTATCTAAGAACGGTCGCAGACGAAATAACTTACTCTTACTGGATACTGCTTCTCCGTTAAGCATAGATTTTATCTCATTTGCAAACTCATCCCTTTGAACAACTTTAATTAATGACGTTTTTGCTAGTTTTATTTCGTCAGCACTTAAATTACCGATTCGTCGGCACCGATCGCCTGTTTTGTTTATTTTACGTAAGCAATTAATTTTAAATCGTAAACAATATGCCACGACTCTTAACAATTTACCAAAAGACGAATAACGATTTATGATATTTATATCACTTGCCGTAGTGCATAGAGCGCTTATCGCGTTTGTTTTTGTTTCTGCACTCTCCTCGTTACAATCTAATGAGCGGTTCATCGTATCAGGCCAATCGTTTTCGTGTCGTGACAACCAACTCGGCCCGTTCCACCAGACTGATAAACTCGCTAATTGGGTGGGACAACAACCGCGTGAGATCACGTCCGCCGGATTATCGACACCGCTAATGTGAAACCAGTTTAAGGGAGACGTGATCTCTTGAATTTGACCAACTCTGTGTGCGACGAAGGTTTTCCATTTTTTCGACGTTGACGTGATCCAACACCACGTAACGCTGGAATCGGTCCAATAATATGTTCTACTGATTGACAATCTCAACCTTGGTACGATCTTATTTGCTACCTTTGCTAGCAATAGAGCGGCACACAATTCTAATCGTGGTAGCGATAATATTTTTAGTGGTGCTACCTTTGACTTTGCGCCAATTAATCGTACCGTATGTTTGTTATTCATGTCCGTACAACGTAAATACAAACAACATCCATATGCCTTAATACTTGCATCCGCGAAACCGTGTATTTGTATAGAGTGTATTTTATCGTTTATCGTAATTTGACGCGGAATTTTAATTGCATTTAGATGCGATAATTCGGATTTGTATTTGTACCACTCACTGCTTATCTTTTCTGAAACCGGTTCTGACCACGATAAACCCTCTGTCCATAACTCTTGCATGATTAATTTTGCACATACTATTACCGGACCAATTAAGCCGAGTGGGTCGTATATACGGGCAATATCGGACAATATATTGCGTTTAGTAAGAGGCGTTACTACCGAAGTTTCGTTAATTTTATATTTAAGTTCGTCGGTGTGAGAGTCCCAATATAGACCAAGTATTCTAGTTAACTCGTTACTTGTCTCTTGAAAATCCACTAAGCCGTCATTGTTGCCGAAACTATCTCGAATTATATCAGGATCGTTAGACGCCCATTTACCTAGCTCTAATTTAGCTGTAGACATTAATTTGATAAGTGCATTGCGTATCTCGATTGCGTCTTTCTTTGTAGCGGCACCGCTGATAAAATCGTCCATATAAAAATCCCGTGCAATTAATGGTGCAACTGTTGGATATTGACCTTGTCCGATTTCAGATAATCTTTGTAAACAAGCTGTCGCGAGATACGAAGCAGGTACTGTCCCATAGGTGACAGTGTTTAATCGATATATCTTTATAGGGTCATTAACGTTCTCTCTCCACAATATACGTTGATAATCACGATGTTTCTCACAGACCTGTATCTGTCGGTACATTTTTTTTATATCGGCAGTTACCACAAAATTGTGAGTGCGAAATCTTGCTAATATGTGAATTAATTCCTCTTGTATTGACGGTCCCTTTTGCAGTACGTCGTTTAAACTAACCCCACTTTCTGTTTTTGTGGAGGCATCAAATACTACGCGTAATTTTGTTGTGAGACTGTTTTCATTTTGTACGCAATGGTGAGCTAGATAGCACATACGACCGGGCACTTCGATTTCTTCGTTGTCCATATTCTGTGTCATATGGTTTAATTTTTCATATTCGGTCATAAACTTTACGTAATCCCCTTTCAGCGAGGGATTTTTTATAAATCGCCTTTCTATTGCGAATAATCTTCTTTTTGCGATGTCGTAGGACTTGCCTAATTTTGAGACGTTTCCGCGGAACGGCAGATGTACCACAAATCGACCGCTCTCGCTACGACTAACATTTTGCTTGAAATGTTGTTCACAAGTTTGTTCTTCCCTCGTGTAAGGTTTGCTTTGGCCGTACTCCTCGATGCGCCAAAACTGTTGTATTACATTTTCTAAAGACTCATATTTGTTTTCATGAATATTTTCGTGACTGTTTGATGAATAACAGGAAATCGTGTTTTTTATGTTTGTGTCGTTTGATGTTAAACCAGAAATAATATATCCAAATTTAGACTCTCGATATACAGGGCCATTTGAATCCGGTTTATACTGCTGCGCACCCACAATGTCATAAAAATGACGTGCTCCAATTAATATGTCAATTTTTTTCGGAACGTTATATGACGGATCCGCCAGTGTAATCCTTTCGAGTTTAACTTTACCTTTGGACACTCTTCGCGCGGGTAAATCTCCCGTGATTTTTGGAACAATTAATAATTGCGTGTTTATTTCATAATCACTCACACGCGATTTGATTCTTAACGATACCGTGGCAGTCACGTTCTGTTTTGAATTCCCGATGCCGTAAACAATATGATTGGTCTTATGTTTATTTAATCTTAAAATGTTTACCAACTCCGAACAAATAAAGTGATTTGTCGACCCCGAGTCGAGCAATGCCCGGGCGTAAGTTCTTTCGCCGTTTAGGCCGAATACTTCTACTACCGCGGTACCTAGCAACACGTTATCGGTCTCATTAGCGACATGTGTTGTCGTTGACGTCGTCGCCGTCTGTTCACCTTTATCTGTGTTTGAAACTGGTTCGTTGATATTATGTTTTTGGTTTAAATGTAACATCGTATTATGTGGTTTATTACATTTAAAACAATATTTACCAAAACATTTACTACCGCTGTGTTTGCGTAAACAAATTTTGCAAAGCTCTAGTTGGACTACCTTGTCAATACGATCACGTGTCGATAAAGCAGTAAATACTGGACATTTGTAAATAGTGTGCGGCTGATTACACGCATAACATACCGCCGTAGCTGTCGATGTAAATGCCGTTGAACTTGTTGCGGATTTGTATTTATTATTTTTACTAAACCTTGTAGGACCTTTTTCCTTTGCTGCAGACTCTGTATTTATATATTTAGATGATTCAATGGATTCGGATATTTGGAACCGCTCCTCTATGAACTGGATTAATTCCGTAACAGACGGTATTTTGTCCTTGACCGATTTAATCTCCCACTCTTTCAACGTCCCGTTGTTTAATTTTGAACACAGTATATGCAACAACAGCGGGCCCCACTCTTGCGGCTTCTGTCCAAGCGTTTCTAGAGCTTTCATATTGCTGACGAGATCGTCAGAAAATTGACGTAATTTTGTCGAGTTGCTCTCGTTTATTGAAGGCAAATCTACAATATTTTTTACGTGCGTCTGTATCAAAATTTTTTTGTTGTCGTATCGATTGATCAGACTTTTCCAAGCCGTATCATAATTTGTTGCGGTAGTTTCCAAATATTTTATACAACTTGCTGCGTCATTAGACAGAGATGACCTTAAATAGAAAAATTTTTCTATGGCTGTCAAGTCCTCGTTAGTATGTATTACCGACGTATAAATATCTTTAAATGACATCCATTCGTCATATTTTCCTGAAAAAACGGGAATATTCAATGGAGCCAATCTGACTATTGATTTAGTACTGGTTTTTTGTGTTTTTTCTTCGCTGCTATGACCCCAATCGATTAAATTTTTTGTTTCGACCTTTGAACTTTCCTGTTTTGACGCTCTTATACATATCTCGGCTTCTGACATGATCTTGAAGTACAAGTTTTCAAATTCTATTCGGTAGGGATAATGTTCACTTGTATTTCGGCTTTCTTCATCGTTGTCTTCTATTGCCGATTGTACCTTTTCAAATTCGTACCAGTTCTCTTCTATTTTTGCTTTACGAATCTCGATCTGTACGACTTCTCGTCCTTCTGATTGTATATAAGTTGAGAATCTAGTTATCGCTGCCCTTAATTGGCCTCTTCGCGCTATCAATGCTGGTATGTTTTCAACCATATTTAATGCTCTTGTATATAGATGTAGTTGCCAACCATTCAATGTGTCGCCCTATTTAAACTATTGCATAATGGAATATCCAATAATTATGTAATCTATATGACTGTTGCTACAAGTTGTACTTTGTACCTATCTGCTATGGACGGACTCTGTTAGTTTTGATTATTTTAAATGACTAATTTTACTAACTACGAATTGCTAACTCTACCTAACCCTTGAATACGTGTCTATTTGTAGTTTAAGGGATAAGGGACCTATGATAATTTTTTATACAATAGGAATGACTCTCTTACCTTGATTTTTTCTTCGTTAGTTCATCCCACGATGTGAACTTTCAATACGAACTTCTTTTTGAATTTCACTGACGCGTTAACCCGATTGAAATCAACAAGAGATAATACACGACACTCTTGCGATCCGGCCGATGGACCAAATGTTAGCTGGTTAATATATTCAACGCCTTTAATCTTAGTGGACTGTAAATTTTCTTTTATTTTACACGATAAGTATATATTTGACTCGTCACAGTGCTCAAGTCCGACTAACGACAGTGCAGTTGGGAGACACCGGTCGAGCGACAATTAACATTAATAATAACAACAATAATACGTTGATAACAACAATATAGGTACTCATTAAAACGTTAACATAAATAATAAAATATAATGAGTATACGAGACAATAATTATTTTATCAAAATTATTTATTTATGTTTATTCAAAGATAATATTTTAATGGAGATGATAGTTACAACCCCTTAACCTCCTTGCGTATGCAATGCGTGTACAGAATAACTAGTCAAAATAATTTTTTGTGAGTCAAAATACTTGAAAATGTAATACAAAAGTTCTCAAGTTATTCTTATAGTGATTAAAATTAAAAGAACAAATAGGTAAGATTTTTATTTAACATTCTATAATAATAATAGTAACTCATATGGCACCTAATGTACACAATGAGGTACTCACTTTTTAAATAATAACAATATACCATAATATTATATGTACCTATAATAATTTCTAGAGTCTAAACCGACAAACCACTTCCTCAGAATCGTTTTCGTATACAATTATACTATATCATGAACATAAACATATACATAAACATTTATACATTTTTGAAAATTTAATTAAAGTGTCTAAAACTCTAAAGTGAAGAATAAACTATTATACTAAGAATATATTCACTTACACCGTACAGACAAACTGCGTCTGTAGAATCTAATCGAAGGCAATATTTGGCGTGGAGAGACTCTAAGTTAGTAATAACTAAAGCGCGGATATTTATGCTAAAGTATCGAAATATACATATATGCAGTAAAATAATGAAATATGAACAATATTAGAAAATATCAAAATACAAGAATTTTTATTTATTTAAAATTTAATAAAATTATAATAATTATCATTTTAAATACTTAATATATAAATTTCAAACTAATTTATTTTAAAATTGTATTTATTATTAAAATAATAATCATATGATTTCAAGTTTTCTCTGTGGTTGTATTCGACTACGATTAACAGTATTTTAAAGATCTGAACGCAACTGTTTGACGTCAACGAAGTTATTGGGGATATTTGAAGCAACTAAGTATTGTCCGGATCTTGATAAAGATCTTCAAGATGAACGCTTTCTTACACAACACGAAATTTTTTCAGAATTTCGACCTTCATTTTATTGAGCTCGTTTAATTTTGTTGTAAAGTGTTAACTTCAATCCAGGAATAGAATGCATTTTCTTTCGTTTCGTAATTATTGAAAGCTGATATAAGTCATATTTTGATTTCCAGTTTTTATGACTATTTTATCATAAAATACTTAGAATAGATATAAATTTTAAATCGTCTATGACAAAAATATTATCTATACATTTTTAAATTTTCCTTCAATATGCAATAAATTGCAATTTTGTCAAAATATGCAAAAATATGCAATAACCTTCAAATAATAAGAAATATGCAAAAATTCACCATTAAGCAAATTATGATAATTCGTGGAATGGCAATAAAATCAAAAATATTAAAGGGAAAAATATGCAATGGCATATAGAAATCCGCGCTCTAGTAATAACCTATAAATAAAAATTATAATAAGTCATAAATACAGATTCTAAATACCTAACTAATGAATCAAATCAACACCTTTTGGTTTAACTCTCAGCGATGATATATTTCCTTTATTTTTCTCTTACTCTCAAATAAGGCCTGTATGCAAGATACATTTTCTATTACATTTTATTGAATAGTATGAAATTCACAAACAAAG
>NW_020271074.1:0-21357 GCF_002803265.2 Melanaphis sacchari | reverse complement strand
TTAGCAAACAAAAAATATGAGTATTAAATCTAAAGGTTTTAATTTTTATTACATTACCAAATCTTGCAAAATCATATTTGATAATGAATTAAAATGAAATTGCAACAACTCATACATGAATGAAATATCATCACTTTGAATATTGCTATAACTAAAATCATAATTTTGAATATATTGGTTTGTAAATTCATTTCGTTGACAAGACGATGGTAATCCATTGACGTCGGCCTTTATCAACGCATATGCTGTATCAAATGTTTTTTGGTATGATTCCAACTTCTTTTGTTTTTCAACAATATACAAGTCGATACAATGTTGTAATTGTTTTAAACGATGTAAATCAACGTGAGATAATGTTATATAATTATTATTAGAATATAAAACAATAGTCGATTGGTTAACATTAACGGAATAGAAAAAGTTGTCAGGTATTTTAACACGTTTACATCGGGTATGTAAATTATCAATAATTGCGTTATAATTATTTTCACACATTAATGTACACCACTGATCTAGGTCTAACGTAACAATTTTTTTAGTTAATTTACATTCTAATAATATAATAATTGAAATCTGTTTATTAATCAAAAGTCCAACTGTTACACTTTTCTTTCCAAAAGGACGGATATCGAACACTGATTTTGATACAACGACTGGTGGATTCATATTATATAACGATAAGTTCTTTGAAATTATAAAACGATTTTCAAATTAATATTTATACGATTATTTAAAAAAAAAAAATGAATATAAACACTATGACAGTATAGCGTAAACTAACAGTATTTTTTTGCTCCAACATGTTATATACTAAAACTGAAGAGGTTAAAAAAGAAAAAAACGGAAAAAAATGCGAACGTATAGTTTAGTTGGATAGCGTGTCGAGGGTTATTTATCTACTTACGTATACCATTGAACCTGAAAATTAATCTTAACAAATTTAATTTAAATTAGACGCGTTATCCCACTAGACTATACGTTCACGAAATATTAAGATAAATATTAACACATTTAAATTGTTTCTTATAAAAACAGAAAAAAAAATATATTAATAGAAAAAAATATTAAATTACAGTATCATATGTCTTAAACTCACAATCACATTGACATACATCGTTAATTTTCCGTAATTTATTATATTTTCAACAAACTGATTTCCTTTTGATAATAATACGTATATACACTTTGGATTCCATCTTGTGTGTTCAATCCATGGAATATCATCTTTTTCCCAATTATGTAAGATGAGTCCACAGCAAAAACATTCGACAATATCTTTTTTCCCTGAATATTTAAAACCGCTTTCAGCTAATGAGTATTTATCTTGAGATGAAGTTAACGGGAATAAGTTGAATGTTTTCAATCTTGAAGAAAATGTTGTATATTCTGGGTATTTAGGATATGCATTATTTCGTACTAAAGAAACTAGTGAACAAAAATTGTTGCTAAAATTTTGAAAATTCATTTTTTGTAAAAATAAAGAACTTTTTAATAAGCAATAGGTCTTGATCGAATGATGGTTTAACACTAACTAAACTGAACTAGATTAGATTATTAATTTTAAAGTTTGAAAAAACTTTAAATTTAAAATTGTAGTGTGACCAATAAACTGTTTTTGTGTTAAACGAAAAAAAATTGAGCACAAGATTAAAATTACAGTGTAACCAATATAAATAAACTGTTTTTTAAAATTACACGGAGACGAAAATGAGCTCAAGGGGGATATTCCCCCTTAAACTTTTAAAATCTCCCTGCCCAAAAGTGCTGTGAACATACAAATACATACTACTAGTGGTTCATATGCCAAATTTAAGAAGCTACTGGTCAGGAAACACCTATAATCATATTATTAGAAATTGTATGAATGTGAATGTATTTGAAAATATAGAGATATATACACTTCAATGACAATGAGTTTGACTTACGACGAGATGATCCCAATCGTGATTGATTATATAAGCTGAGACCAATTATTTCTGCTCTTAAACAAAATATATCAGTATTCCAATGGAAGAGTGTATTTCTCTAGATCAGCGTTTCTCAACCAGGGGGTCGCGACTCCATCACATTGAAAATCGTTAACTGTATTAAGGTGCGTTTACATTATAGTCCGAACGCGGACGAACACGAGCGAATGCCACCGAATACATTTATACGCGAATTCGTTGATGATTCGGCCGTTTACTGTGTTCAAGACTATTCGCGGCTGTTCGGGCTTGTACTCGAACATTCGCATTGAATTCGTTTTGAAAACCAATATGGTTTGAAAAATGCAGTTGTGAGCACACTACTAACCAGCAAACACGTATACATTCTGTTAAAATTTGTTGTTTTTTATATTATTTTGTTTATATTTTTTATTAAAAATGTCTTCAAGTGAAGATGCCGAATATTTATTATTAGCTTGTGCGTGTGCTTTTACTACAAAATTATTGGTAAAGAAAAAACAAAGAAAAAACGTCGTTGGTGGATGCAATCTCTGTATCGGAACAGAGAGTTATACAGTTGTAGTATGTTACTCAATGACTTAAAAATGACAACAGAGACCATTTCAAGAACTGCTGTAGAATAACTCCTGAAACGTTCAAAAATTTACCTAATTTAATTGAACCCAAAATAAGAAAAGAAGATACACAGTTTAGGTCATCTATACCAGCAAATGAAAGACTAGCTTTAACTCTTAGATACTTAGCCACTGGTGATTCTTTTGCAAGTTTATCATTACTCTTTAAAATATCAAAATCATCCATCTCGTCTATAGTTTCGAAAGTATGCACTGCAATAATTGAAGAACTACAAGATTATATAAAGGTAAATATTTTTTCTTATATATTTATAGCTTATAAGTATACCGTGTGTTCAATTTTAAAGGTAACAGGAAATATTTCGATCGTGTGACCTTGAATTTGATTCGGGGTTTTTATACTGCATATAGGACTTTTAAATACATATTTTTTTAATAAATTCAAATTTTTAATTTTTTTTTTTATCAGCGCATGCGCAGTAAAATAAAAATTTCTTAAATAGCAACCACTATTTTGGAGAACAGATTTCGATTTCTTTATTTTTTCTGAACAACTTTGATCTTTACAGTTTGTTGATATCTTCAAAATTGCCATTTTTATGACGGTCGGAAATTTTAAAATAGTTAATTCGTAAATATCGCATTTTTCAACAGTCTATCTTAATTTTTAGGTATTTATAGGTATTATTATAACAATTTATTTTTATTATAACTATAAGGTGTATTTATTATTACATTGAATTTATAAAAAAATATCATTACAATTTATTCGATAATTTATTATTCAATGAACTGTTCAAAGTTATTGCCATTATTTTCAACGCATGCTTCCATTCGTCGCAGTAGTTCTCTTTGTGTAGCTGTTATTATTTGGTCTTCGGTGAGTTCACTACACGCAATGATTATTTTATTTTTCAAATCTTCAAGATTAATAGGCGGATTAGCATAAACTACTGTTTTTAAATGTCCCCATAAAAAATAGTCTAATGGTGTTATATCAGGAGATCTAGGAGGCCATTGTACTGGACCATATGTTCCCATCCATTTATGGCCAAATGTTTGGTTAAGGTATTCTCGAACAATTATTGCATTATGGGCGGGTGCCCCATCTTGTTGGAAAAATAAATTCATGCGGGTATCTAAGTTGAATTCATCCAAAAATGTTGGTAGTGTGTTTGACAAAAAGTCTAGGTATCTCCTTCCTGTCAGAGTACCGTTGTAAAAGTAAGGACCTAGTAATCTACCACATAAAAGCCCACACCAGACATTCGTTCCCCACACATACTGAAAGTTTGTATCATTTGTCCAATGAGGATTAGTATCCGACCAATAGCGGTTATTTTGATTGTTGATCACACTATTATTAGTGAATTTTGACTCATCAGTCCAACAAACATAATTTAAAAATAGTGGTTCTTCTTGAATTTTTACCATTAACCACGCAATAAATGTAAGTCTTCTATCGAAATCACCGGGTATTAAATGTTGTAATATGTTAGGTCGATATGCGTGAAATTTATGTTTTTTTAAAATTAAATGTGCTTTCTTCACAGAAACATCGACTTCTCTAGCCAAATTTCTAACAGAAGAACGAGGATTTATTTGAATGTATGCTAATACCTGTAATTCTTCATTTTCATTACGTTCATGAACTCGCGGTCTCCTATTGCGGCGGTGGTTTGCAATAGCTGGAAGTTCTCCATTTTCTCTAAGATTTATTACTATACGTAAAAAATAATTGTGTGGTGGATGATATCTCTCGGGATATCGTTCAGCATAAAGTGCCGCTGCGTTACGCGAATTTTGATGACATTCTCCAAAAATTAATACCATATCGGTTTTTTCGAAATAGTTTGCCATTGTACAGAAAATAATGTGTCACGCGTGACTTACGAAAAACGTTTGACTATTCACAATCAATTTTAGAATGCTATCAAAATATTTTATTCACACAGATTAATAGTATAACTTTCATTATAATACTTTTAAAAACAAATTAAGATAAAAGTAGTAGATAATTTAGTAGTTTTAATAAAAATAAATTGTTATAATAATACCTATAAATACCTAAAAATTAAGATAGACCGTTGAAAAATGCGATATTTACGAATTAACTATTTTAAAACTTCCGACCGTCATAAAAATGGCAATTTTGAAGATATCAACAAACTGTAAAGATCAAAGTTGTTCAGAAAAAATAAAGAAATCGAAATCTGTTCTCCAAAATAGTGGTTGCTATTGTTATGGGCTACGAGATGTACTAATAATATAATATAATATAATATAATATAATATTCATGAGCTACGAGATATGCTAATATGTAATATATGTGTAATATTGCTATAGGTATTAGCAATAGTGATCTAAATATATATGTGATCTAATAATTATAATGTATACGAATATTAGATTCATATTTTGTAAAAACATTGTAATAAATCAAAATAGTAGTTCTTAGGCGAGGTCGTTTTGCGTTTACAAGAATTGCCAGTAAGACGATAACATCCTGGAGATTGTTGTTTCAAATGTGAAAACAATTCCAAGAATTAATCTAAATTAGAAGGTTGACGATTACAACAACAAGAGATTTTCTTGTATATAAGGGAGTCCGAAGACCAACAAGGGCAGATGTACCAGAGCTACGAAGAACAGAGCAACTTCACGACACTCAGCCACTTCTTATATCAGTTACATGTATTTTATTTATACAGATTAAACATTATTGTAATTAAAAGTTTTACAATTCATTTTAATAACACCTTGGATCTGGATCTGATATTGGCACGCAACACTATTTAAGAAATTTTTATTTTACTGCGCATGCGCTGATAAAAAAAAATTAAAAATTTGAATTTATTAAAAAAATATGTATTTATAAGTCCTATATGCAGTATGAAAACCCCGAATCAAATTCAAGGTCACACGATCGAAATATTTCCTGTTACCTTTAAAATTGAACACACGGTATAAGCTAGTACAAATTAATATATTATGTATGATATTAATACTTACAGTAAATAAAGTACGATATTGTATTATGAAATAACCAAATTAGTTTTATTCTTTAAAATTATTGTTATTACAATAAACATGTTAATAATACTTAAATTTCAATAAAAAACATTTTGGAACTATAAATCAGTAAAGTCGTTTGGAATATACTGTGACTGTATAGGCGGAACAGAGGACATAGAATGAAGAGATGGTGAAGACGATGACGAAAAGTATGTGTCCGGTGACTGTGGTTGAGTTGAAAACGTAGAATGGTGAGCTAGTGAAGGTGTTAAAGTAGAGTACGGTAACTGCATGGAAGGCAAAGATGTTGAAGTATCATATGTTCCTGTTGACTGTGGTGGTATTGGATAAATCGACTGAAAATGTGGCAAAGATGCAGCAATTTGTGATGTTGAAGTTTCTTGAGACTGATTAGCTTGGAGTTGGAATTTGAAACTTAATTCAACGTTGAATATTAATGAACTTATTTGATGTTGTAATATGGTTTTCATTCGATCGTCAAACTGCTCTAATTTACTAGCAATAAATTCTCCAAATATGGTAGAATCACTTTTTTGTTTTTTTGCTTGCCTTTTATCAGAAATATCTTGCATAATCTTTTGTTAACTTTGAATAACTTTATCATTGTCATTTATTTTTTTACGTTTGCTTGATATTTTTTTGGGAGAAACAAATGTTTTTCTTTACTCTTGAGGTTGTTCTGTTTCCCCCGAACTTTCCCACAACAATTCGTCTATAGTAGTTTCATTGACGTTTATACGTTCTACATTTGAAGAATCTTCTAATAATTGACTATTATCCGGCTATAAATAAAATATTTATTAAAATAATTAATTTAAAAATAAAAAAATTAATTTTACTTAAAATTTTAATTAATTTTCTAAATAGACAAAATTATAAGCTCCTAAGGTATATTATGTACAAATATACATACAATAATTGTATAATTTACTTATTATAATATGTATGTATATTGTATAATTTTTAAATATTTTTTAAATTTGTTATATTATATTAATAATGTTTTAACGATATATAATGACAAATACTTATGTTTAAGTGTAGTTATGAATTGTATTTATTTATTTTTAACTTTTTTAGATACCAACAACTCAAGAAGATTGGTTAAATGTTGCCAGAAAATATGAAACAACTTGGAACTTTCCTCATTGCCTTGGTGCAATTGATGGAAAACATGTGAAATTGCAAGCACCCATTGGAAGTGGAAGTGATTACATTAATTATAAATCAACGTTTAGTATTGTTCTCATGCGATAGTTGATGCTGATTATAATTTTTTGTATGCAAATATCGGTTGCCAAGGCAGAATTTCAGATGCAGGAGTTCTTCGGAATACGTCATTTTTTAAAAAACTTGAAAGAAATGAATTGGGACTTCCACCAGCAAAAAATTTAAATGGAAGAGAAAAAATAGTTCCATATGTATTTGTCGCTGACGAAGCCTTTCCCTTAATGGAAAATATACTTAAACCCTTTTCCCGGGACTCATGAAAAAGGATCGTTTAAAAGAACATTCAATTATCGATTGTCTCGAGCCCGGAGAGTTGTGGAAAATGTTTTTGGAATTCTATCAGCAGTATTCAGAGTGCTTCGAAAACCAATGCTGCTTGAACCAAACAAAGCAGAGATAGTAATTACGGCATGTGAATACTTGCATAATTATTTACGAAAAAATAAGTCATCGAGGGATGCATATTCGCCACCAGATTTTTTTGATCGTGAAGTTGATGGACGTAATATTGTTGGAACGTGGAGACACGAAACCAACAATACTTTACGTCCATTAGAAAGAGTGGGAAGAAGAACTACACGATTAGCAGAAGAAAACAGAAATGAGTTTGCTAAGTATTTTTGTGGAAATGGTGCAGTACCGTGGCAAACTGAATTATCTTAATAATTATTTATAGTAAATTATTTCAAGTAAGGTTACTTTATAAATAAGTACAAATTTACAAATTATGTTTAAAATAGGTTAATTTTACAAATACAGTGACATTATAATATATTTATATCTATTAACACCCAGACGTATACAATGCCTTGTATGCATATTCTATATAATCACTTGTATGTTATATTATTAAATTGTGTATATTATAATATAGTTTGTATTTAAAATATAAACCAGAAAAGAATTGTTTCCTTTATTTTTAGCATAGTTTATATGCAAACGATAAACCAAACAAAATGGTTTTAAAAATAAACGCTATCATAAAATGTATTTACGTTTATAGAATATATATTTCAGACAAATACTATTTTTATATGGCTTTCTCGATATTGCTGCCAGTAGGTTTAGAAAAATAATTATACATTTATAACTTTTAATAACTTTTAAATTTAAAGTACTTACATCAATGGTATCTTTAGTTTGTCGTTCAAAAACTTGGAATGAAACACTTCATTGGCTCCAGCGCCAGAACGTCTTGTGCTTACTTTAAGGCGACGTTCCCTTCTAAAAGACGCTTGTAAACTTTCCATCTTCCTCTTAATTTCATTTACACTTTTCTTCATCTCTTTACTTATTTCCATCCAATAATCAATTTTTTTTTTGCCATCTTGTTTTGATTATTGGTTGGATCCCATAGAATTGGTCTGGCTTTAAACATTTCAATAAGAAGTAGACATTCTTCGTCCGTCCAATCCATTATTTATTTTTAATGATTATAATAATTAATAAAAACTATTATGCAAATTGAAAAATCAGCGGTGCGCGCGGTAATTGCAGGTCCCGAACATAACCGAATCAGAAATGACAGCCGAATATCGTTCGAATTGAACGAGCGTTTTCTTTGATCGTACCGCCACCCGAGCGAGCGTCACCGAACGCGAACGAATCGTTCGGGGCAAATTCGCTCGCGTTCGGCAAACCGTTTACACTACTGAATTCGGTACGATTCGCTCGTGTTCGTTCGTGTTCGAACTATAATGTAAACGCACCTTAACATAACTTAATGATGGCACTCGAGTGTACTGTGGATTTGTTGTATTCGTTATTGTTATCATACTTTGTACGACACTTTTAGTTATTTCTTTATTGTACAAAAAAAAATTGAATCATATAATTTTTTGTTTATATATTTCAATCGATATTCTATTGTAGATAGTATAAACATTACATTTGTGAAATTATTTTATTTATTTATTTTTTGTTGTATTTACAATAATCATGTATTTATTTATTTGATAATTATTTAATCATATACTAAAATTATTATTTGCTTAATCTTTATGTTATTATAAAAATATTATGTCATACTCGCCGTTCAGCCTATCTATATAATAATTTTTTTTTTTGTTTGTTGGAAATGTTTCAAGGCGGGCGGTGTGTAGCGTCCCTAGGTATAATATAATTAAGATAAGATATCGTCGATTGTAGCGATTGTAATGATTTATATTTGTATTATTATATTGTTAGTTAATCGTCTGCAACGGTCGAAAGTTGACGCATATCGTCCGTTGCTCTTAATATACTCAATTTATTTGTTAGAAAAAATCGAAATATACAGTCCACTAAACATTAATAAAATACGTGTTCTTCATGGCTACTAATATTATTTTGTTATAGGACCATGCAACAGGTATGGCAGAGGGAACAACAAACTGCTGCTGTTGATCCCACGGTGTGACCGAGAAGAGTGACAATGCACATCATCGCCGACCCAAATAATGACCCTCGACGATACAATCCACCAACTGGTAATGCAAATGAAGTAGCAGTCGTATTCGTTGATGATGACGGGCTACCACCGAGGAACCTCGATCTGGTCATCTATGACACAAACCCAGTGGACTCACAACACCGGATGCAAAGCATATCAGTGGGCTCGTCTCATGCGGATCCTATGCTGTATCCACTATTCTTTCCATAAGGAGAATCCGGTTGGCAGTACAACTTGCGACAAGAAGGTAACCGCCGAAACGCTGTTCGCGTTCGGAACACCATCAGGGAGTTTGTGTGTTACCGTCTGGCCATTCGATATACGGGAAACAATGGACATGGGAATGACGGCCAAACATTTAGTTTATTACATGCTGGTGGTTTTTTATTACAGCAAAATGTGTTTGATCAGTACGTTCGGATGGAAGCGAACAATTTGCGCTACACTAGAGTAAATCAGAAAGCGCTGTTCGCCGAAGCGTATCAGGGGCTTGTAGACCACATAAATCAACAGCTTCATGTCGATGAAATCAACCCCGTCGGTCGCAGGATGATTTTGCCTTCGACGTTTGTAGGTGGCCCCCGTTACACGAAACAATGTTACCATGACGCGATGGCCATTGTGTGTAAATACGGCAAACCTGACCTGTTCATAACTTTTACATGTAACCCTAAGTGGCCAGAGATCGTTGACAACATTCCACATTGGTTGAAAGCTAACGACAGGCCCGATTTGGTGGCGAGGGTGTTCCACGTAAAACTAAAGCAGTTGATTCCTGATATAACAACTGATAAGGTGTTTGGTAACGTAGATGCTTACGTCCACGATTAAAGAATACAGGTTAGATAACGCCGTACTCAATTTTACGCCCATCCGCGGTCCGAAAGTGTTAGGTTCATTAGTACATATTTTAACCACATCTATAAAGCGCTAGTAGTAGGTAGGGCTATTATTGTATTAATAATATTTAGATTTATACAGGCATCTATAATAGTAATATAATAGGTATAATAATTTATGTTCAATTTTTTTATTTAATGCCTCGAAGTTTTATACTGTAATATTGTAGTAGTTTTATTTCTTATACTAAAATCATTAATTAAAAATACTACCTAGTACCTACTCAATGGTAAAATGTTTATTAAAACTAGACATTTCTTTTATAGAAATATAAAGTATAAATTGCATACATATACATTTTACAAAAAACTAATCAATCTAAATGTATAAGACAAATTACTTGTTAACTACAAAATATAATGTACATAGTATATACCTAATGTTGAAGAACTCATAAGTTGGTCCACTGTCCAGTTAATTTTGTATTATAAAAAAAAGGTAAGGTTAGGTAATTATATACATCACTATAAAGAGAAAAGTTGTAACTTATCAAGCCCAGCCATGCAAGAAAATATTATAGACTATACACACAAGTTGGTATAGGTACTATTACTACCAGTGGCGCCGAACTATATTTTTTTTTGTGTAGCAAGTAAAAAAAAATATCATCTACCCTTTTATAAATGTACACCTAAAAAGTGGGGGCTACCCCCCCCCCCCCAATTACAGCAATCAATTTTTATTTTATAATCAACATTCATACATTTTATATTTGCAATCAAAGATTATATTGGTACAAATAAAAATTAAATATATAATTTAACAAATGTGTAATAATAAAATATAATTAATATATACATTATAAAATTAAAAAAATAAAATAAACTATTAAATAATTGTTTTTTATAATAGATTCTTAAGAACAGTACTATATGTTGTAAGGATTTTTATTACCTCTTCATTATCGATGTTAATATCTTTTTCACATGATATAAGCATAAGTGATTCTAATATATCTTCTCATATAGTACTTCTCAATCTACTTTTAATTAGCTTCAATTTAGAAAAGGCTCTTTCAGGAGAAGAACTTGAAACCGGTGAAGTTAAACATATACATAATGCAATATAAATGGATGGAAACACTTCTTTTAAATCATTTTGATGACACACCTTAAAAACCGTCGAAATATTTCCTTGGTTTGTTGCTAAGTCTAGATCTTCTGGATCAATATCACTTTCAGTATTATCACTTGTTTCTATTTCTTCGTTGATATCATCTGTTCTGTGAATTTTTTCTGGTAGTATCGTTAATTTTTTAAACATAAAATATGAATCTGAAAATTGTTTGCATTCACGTCTTAAATCATCAGCTTGTACAAATTTCCCATAGACCATTTCAAACCCATCAAAAGCATCAGTAGGTAAATTTGACTGCTCTGCTACTTCTTTTAATCTTTTTTCTTGAAAAAGTGAAATATCTTTATAAAGTGGAGTAGATTGATCATTGAATCGCTCTACTATCTGTGTACTTACAATATCAATTATTGTATAGCAAGTATTAACTTGAAAATTTTTGATTGGACAACTGATTTGTTCATCTGCTATATTTTCTCCTGGCATTATTTTTTTTTCTTATCTTGTTTAATGATAATGGAGTGAATGATAATTCATTCGCTATAGACGCTATAAATGTATTTTTATCTTCTACCAATTTTTTAAATTGATGCTCACTTCTGAATGTATGCATTTTTTCTAATATCAATTTTACGTATTCACTAGCACCCAGCAAATCAATATTAACACCTTGCAAAAATTTAGTTAAAGAGCTAGTTAATTCAAAAATTTACATAAAAATAAAACCGGTTAGTATAAAACGCTCGGACAATAAATAATTTATCAAGCTACTAGCTTTAACACTCGATATACGATCAGAATCGTGTTGTAAATCCTCTAATGTATCAATGATTGAATCATATGTATCAAAAACCGTACAAAGAGCAGCTGAGTGCGATGTCCATCGGGTAGTATCTACTTTTTTTCTTCGCAGTGGCTTTCCAGGATATATTTTTCTTTGGGACGCCGAGTAAAGTCCTACTCGCTTCTTACTACTGCCTATATAATCATAAAGTGTTTCCAATGTACCAAATAAGTCTCTAGTTTGTGAACAGGAACTTACGGCATCGACTATAATCAAATTAAATTTTGTGTGCCCAACACCAAACGTAAGTAGCTGATGAATTATGCTCTTTTACAATAGCTTGTAAGCCATTGTATGCACCTCTCATTGAGGCAGCACCATCATAAGATTGCCCAATTAGATAAGTTTTCCAATCTAAACACATATCTTTACGTATATCATCAAGAACTGTAAATAAATGTTGACCAGTAGTCATTAATGTTTCTCTAACAGCTATCAACCGTTCACCGACTACACCGTTACTTTTATTTATATACCTAATAATTAGCGACAATTGCTCTTTTCTTGACACGTCAAATGTGGTATCTAAAGATAAAGAAAATAATGTTGCATTCAAAATTTCATTTTTTATTGTGTTACGAATATTAGTTGCAATAGCTAATATTAACTGATTTTGTCGATTCCATGATACAAAATGTTGTGTATGTTTTCCCCTAATTTGGACTTCAGTTAAATGACATGATAATGGAGGTGAATACTTTGCCAATAAGATAGCTAAATCTTTAAAATTTCCACGAACATCATCTTTCCAACCCTTTCTATTACCTCTAAAAGGTAAACAGTGTCTCCCCAAATACAACACTATGTCAATTAAATGTCTGATAACCTCCTTGTTCTGTACTATTTTTTTCATTTCATTTTCTTTTAATGAAGGAAGAAGTGGAAAAGCAGCGTCCTTATATGATGCTTTAATTGAAGCAAATACATGATTTTCGGTTATTTCATGTCTCGTAATTTTAATAGGGCCATTTTTCCATTCTGCAAACCCATCACACACCCAATGGCATTTTCTATTTCTTCTAAATAACGCACAATTAAGACAATACATCTTTCCGTGTGTTGCGGGGTCGACCAGTTCTTCCGGGTTGCCCCGGAGACACTCAGCCCCTTTGTATAACCGCGAGGTTATCTCTTTCGGGCAGTAGCCCCGGATGACTCCGAGGGTCCTGCCCGGGGCGCCGCCTCACCTCGGGCGCCATAATGAGTGACCACCGCGGCCAGGGCCCGACGGATTATCGCCTGAGTCAAACCCCTTCTACTAAGGCGGTACTCCCACAAAATTAAGACAATACAGTCGATTTTGAATTTTTGAATATGACATCCACTTTCTTCGAATTAATTCTCCAGTAAGTAATTTTTTCCAAAACCAGTTATCGTGGAACGATCTCCCATGAGAATCTTTTGGAAAACAGTTTTTGGGCGTTTCACTAGATGATGGCTGCATCGGTCCACATTTGAACAAATAATCCAGTATTTCAGGGCTTAGGCTTTACATTTGAATAGAACTGAATATCGCTGGATCATTTCCAAATTTCGATACTAAATTAATAATTAAAGATATAATTTATTAGATTCAAATAAAACATAATTACCTACTATAAAAATATTAATTTTTTTATATATTTATGAAATCGATGAGTACTAAGGTGGTCCTTATTTATAAGAAAAAAAAATATTAATATTTTTAATATCTTACCCGCCAACTTTGTTCATTACTATGAGTAAGTAATTTATGTTAAATATGGTCATGATTACTCAACCTCTTCACGTGCCACAAAAGGATTGAAAAATTTCGATATAGGGTTGATACTTCAATTTTTAAGTTTAATTTAAAAATATCGCTTAAAAATAAAATAAAACATTTAATCATTATATATCAGTCGCGTTTCTGCTGTCGTAGCGATCGGTTGTTCTTTCCGTCACTGTTATCGCAGCATATTAACGTTTTCTAATCGTTAGTGTAAAAATTACCTATTAATGTCGTCGTTTTCGGGCGGCGACTTGCGCGCGGGTAAATCACCTGCTCCTAATAAAATCAAGCCTTCCTTGTCTACAAATCGGACATCGGATTCAAGTTTCATCACTGTCACCTCAAAAAAATCTTAACGTAAGTCAAAATCCAATCTGCTTACACCCCCGTCCCCCGGACTTCAACAGATTATTATTAATACTCCAATTTTAAATACTTCGCAATCTTCCTTCAATTATATTACGGACAACAATTCGTCGGCTGACTCGGTCATTAACAACGGTTTATCTACTGATAACCTTAATGACTCTATACCAAATTCCTTACCGGACGTTAATTCTACACAAATAACTACTTCGATACACTCCACTGATTTACCAAATGATATAAATATGTCGTCTCAATGTATACAACGGACCTTCTCACCTGATTATAACGGCCCCCTCATAATTCTTGTCGAATGCATTGATTTGGAAAAAAACTTGGGAAATTGGCATCCTATTAAAGCAGCCAAATTTTTCTCTACTCATTTTACCGGTATAACAAATATCAAGCCTACTGGTTCTAAAAAAATTAAAATTAGCTTTGATTCGATAATGAACGCCAATCTTTGTTTGACTTCAGATGTTTTGTTGGAATGTGGCTTCACAGCTACTATTCCATCTAACCTCATTTTCTCATTTGGCATTATAAGACTAGATTCCGACTTTTTGGATGGAGTCCAATCATGTTTCCCCATCGTAAGCTTCAAACGCATTTCTGTCAAAAAAGATGGCAACATTGTACCACCTCGCATCGTTGAACTCAAGTTCCTGTCCCCCAAAGTACCTCAACACATTTCAATCTATAATATGTTTTTCGACGTCAAGCCCAGCATTCGTTCTCCGGTTCAATGTAATCGTTGTCTTCGATACGGTCACACTCAAAAGTTCTGTCGCAGTGATCCTAGGTGCAGTCATTGAGGCGTTTCCAAACATACTATTTCTGAATGTCCCATCGTTCATGCCACGGATCCAATCTGCTTTTTCTGTAAACTTCCTCACGTCGCCACAGACCATAGCTGTCAGGAATGGTTAGCCCAAAAGGATATTAAAAAAATCATGGTTACAGAGAACATTTCCTTCAATGACGCCTTAGTTTTTAAGAAAAATAAATGTTACTCTACTGCTAATACTTTTTCTGACGTTGTAAAAAGCCAGCCTCCAATCTCCGAAATTCTTAAATCCAACATCACTCCCCGTGAAGATAGCTTCCCTAGTCTATACGATAATCATCACTTTTTCAACTCCAGGAAACAAAAACATAAAGCTCGTCCTCCTTTTAACAAAAAATATAATTACTCACCTTTTGAAATCCAGACCAATTCACCTAACGGTAACTACCTAAATAATAACTTTCCTAACACAGTATCCTCTCCTGTAAATAATTTAGGAGATCTTTCATGGGTCCAATCTCTTTTCTGTAAATTATCGGAAACTCTTATTAATTCTCCTTCGCTATCTACCCCTTTCTCTTCCACTTCTCTTCAATCCCTAATTGAATCTTCCATAAATTCTCTTCTCAATACTCCTTTCTCTAATCTCACCGCATAAAAATACCTCACCTCAGTTCATAGTGACTCCTCAAGCTTTAATTTATATTTTATATTATAATAAAAAATATGGTGCCGATTGCTAATAATTTTAATCTTCCAAACTACATTAATATAATTCAGTGGAATGTGAGAAGTCCTCTGCCCGCCTTCCATCTCTACAAAACCTACTTAATTATCATAAATGCTCTATTGCTCTTCTTTTCGAAACTTGGCTCCTACCCTCACGCTCCCTATCTATTCCAATGTTCAAAATCTATGGATCCGATCGCCCGGATGGTTATGGTGGCGTAGCTGTAGCCATTCACAGGTCCTTTAAATCCAAACTTATTTCATTTGATAATGTCACCAGAATTAGATTTACCAATTTGAAAATCGATATCATAGGTGTCGAGGTTGTTTTATCTGATTCACCTCTACCTTTAAAGGTATGGTCCTGCTATCTCCCCAGTAGCTCCAGTATTCCCGTTAACCTGTGGCAAGACATATTCTCAATTGTTACCCAAAATACTCTCCTCTGCGGCGATTTCAATGCCTTTCATCCTGCCTGGGGTTCGGACTTGTCTTCCCGCCGTGGTAACCTGATCTACAATACGATAAATTCATTAGACCTCTGCATTTTGAATAATCTGATGATTCTTGTATATCGTGTAATTTTGGTGGCTTATCATTCATAAGTATCATTTTTAATGGTTTATAATTCTTTATTTGTTCAATTTTTTTACTTATATCTGTTACATTAACTTATATTTTTATAATTTCTTTTTTATAAGGATGTTTATGTAAAACATGTCTACTAATTGTTTTATTTGATTTATATGTGTCCATATTATTTACACGAGATATATTAAAATCTGTAATACCATTTTAGTGTTTATAATTTAAATAAAATGTAATGAAAACACTATTTATTAACTTACGAAAAATGAAAGGTTATTTTACACTTATATACACTGTTTGCGTTAGTCACACTGCGTGCACCACGGTATAGGCATAATTGGTTAGGTTCGGCGTTGTCGCACCGCTATATATATAGTGACCCTGGTGTGTTCTAGAATTTTCTTCTTTTATAGAATGTTCGAGAACCCTCGTGCGTATATGCATTTTGTGTTGCCTACCAGCCACGAAGATTCTCGACCATTCTATGATCGCTACAACCATCATACTTGTTTAATGTTGGGTAATTTATGTCGGTAGTTAATTTATTATCAAATAAGCAATAAATACTAGTCAATGGGTCATCTTGCTTAGTGTTAGGTTTTAATTTATTTTTTTTATTTAAATTATTAGTCATTTTTTCTTTTATATTTAATTGGCCTTCTTCTCGTATGCTTACCGTGTCATTCACACGAATATTTATATGCATTAGTGGTGAAATATTATCATTATCATTATTATTCTTATTACTATTATTTTTTAAAATTAAATTTGTCATATGATATTTTGATTTTAAATGTCTTTCTGTTAAACTGCTATTATCGTTAGTATTTTCGTTAATTATTAATGTATTTTTATATCTATCTATCTATACTATATATAAAATTGTAAGGGTTTTTCTTAGACCGTGCTAACCGAGAAAACTACTGAACCGATTTGGCTGAAATTTTTTTTAAATGATTGAGAATGTCGGGGAGCGGATTATAGCATACATTATGGACCTAACTCCTGTGAGTTAGAGATTTAGAGACAAAAACTTAGTTACACCGGTGGCGCCCTCTAGCAGATAAAAATATAAATATAATATAAATAACTAGCTGACCAGGCAAACGTTGTTTTGCTTAAATTTTTTTTTTAATTAAGTTGACCCGGTTAACTTAACGCCTTCAAATAAAGTCTAGATTGATAATAAAATTCAAGTATTCCATTGTAATGAATTGTTACAGAAATCAATATATTGCATTTTGATAAACAATGTTTTTCGTTTTGTTTTCTGGTGCAAAAATAAACAACGAAGACGGTTTTCCAACACGCGAACTGGTAACGTACAGCTGCCCGTGCGAAAAACATGGAAATTTCAAATTGATCCCACAGACTTCCAACGATTAGCCTTGCGATTTATTGATTGTCATTGCAAAAGCCAATCTAACAGGAAACTGAATCCGCTTAAACTGAAATGAAAGATCTGTTGGAATGGTCGGAATTCGTGGGATAAGGACTTCCTCCCCTTTGAAATTGCCCTTGATGATCGTTGATTGTATTACATTGTTCATCAGTTTCTTGACGGACAATCGTGTACCATTACACAATTTAGGAGGATTTAGATTCCGCAACATAATTATGATGATAAAGGTACTCGATCTGAAAAAGAAATTATGACCTGTAAACAAACCTGTCATTGGGTTGACCATCTTTATATTTAAGTGATAGCCATCCTCTCCTCGACAGAACATCAACGGGTATTGAAGTGCATCATATGACCGATGAGTCTCGTACACGCGCTGCAATTGTCCACCATCGCGACGCTTAAGAACAATATCGGGTGATGCCACATTTTCACCAACAATCACCACTGCGACTTCATTGATAGTGGGAGCATTGAATTGTCTTTCATGGCTTCCAGAGGATCTTTTGTCTGCTCTGATAATGATTTTGTGGTCGTCAGAATGCATTGTGTCCAATGCGGTTTTGAACATTCTGACCAATTGATTATGCTCATGCAGAAGAATTTGCAATTGTCCGATTATTTCACGTTTATTTGCAGGAAAAATTGCACACCGCTGTTCTAGTTCATTTTCTGAATTACCAACGAAATATATCTGAAGGAACTTATGATCTTCGTTTGGTTGTGGTAACAAAGCGCCTGCTCGATGGTGAATTTGTCCTTGAATCTAAATATTTAAATGGTCATTTGTAAAAAAAAAATGTGTTATTATTACAAACGCCTTTACCTTATAACTCGGGTTGTAGCCTGGTTGTTCAATAATTTCTGCTCCAAATGACGTCATTTGAAAACTTCCGTTATATTTTTTTGTGTATTCGCCAGGAAATGTTTTGATTGGATTGTATTTCCATAGAGAAACGAATACTATGGCCTGGTGGTTGAGCTAAAACTGGTAATTTAACCTTGCCACCAGCACAGCATAAGCAGGGGGTTTCTAATCGAAACTTCAATGCCTTGCAATGCTGGCATACGATATATAATGAGCCAATATCAATACACAAAAGATCTTTGTAAGCGACTGCGGAATTGTATTCGAAAGGAGCGTGATTCAAAGATACATCTGAACTTCTTCTTCTTATATTAACATGTTGTCGAATTTGAGGCGAGCCTGTGTATTATGAGCACGTCTAAATTCTTTAATGTTTCTTGCATTATGTGTACGCCGTCAAATATTTGTTCTTCTCATAGGAGGCATGATTCAAGCATAAAAATTCTCTCCAAAAAACAATAGTCGTTTTTGATTGAAAAAGTTCATAGATAACATAAAACGATAATGTTTCAAAATAAAATGAATAATGTGCCAACTATTATATTTGTTTACTCTAAAGTTTTAAGTGTCTATAATAAAAATTGTATATCAACCAGAATATAAAAATATATTATTTTTTTTCGATTTTTATCGATATTAATCGATTTCAAGCCCTGCTATTATCGATATTTTGACCCGGCACAGCTTCGCCCGTGATTGGTTGTTTATTTTGCCTTCGGACCATGATATGTAGAATAACCTAACCTAACCTAACCCTAGCAGTCATGTCCACCAGCACACGCCCTTTGGGTTCTTCCGTGTGGTCTTCCCAGGCCGGAAATTTTGCATTAAAATCTCCGGCGACTATAACTGTGCCCTCCTGCTGTCTGATACTGCCTTCCAGTCGATTTAAGAAGTCTACAAAAAGGGTGTAGACCGTATTAGGGGACCAGTAATAAGCGTATATCGTAAGGTCCTCAATTTTAACCCATCGGAATCCTGTGTTGTCTTTAGGTCCGATTTTCTGTATTTGTAGCCTTGGATTAAATACTAATACGGCTGCCTTCGCATCGATATCTGTGAACCATCCATCAACTTCTGTGCCGCAGCGGTATGGTTCACTGAGGACCAACACGTCGATGCCCATATTGGACGCGGTTGCCAGTGCTAGGTCTTGTGCCGCCCTACATACGCCTACATTAATTTGCAGTACACGGATCATTGGTGATGTTCCTGACGTTCCTCCTTAAACCCCAGGAACTCCATTTCCAGAATTTTTTTGAACGCCTCTATCACCTCCCTACTCGTTGTGCATTTAATGGCATGATGACCGTCCTCACCGCATCGTCGACAGTTCTCCTTGTCCGGGCCGGTGCAACCACGCGCCTCGTGGCCGGAGCCAAAGCATCTGTAACATCTTTTTAAGTACTCACCCTCCTTGATCTTACACTATACCACTCCAACTCTTATCCGTCCGACGGAACACAGCTTCCTAGCTGCCTCAGCTGGAACTAACACGACCACCGCTTGACCGCTTCCATATATTCTCCTGATGCTCAGGATCCTCACCTCTTCCGCTGAGCTGGCACAATCTCGGATAACCGCGTGGCTTACCTCCTCCCGCGTCGTGGTGGCGTCCAGGTCGCGGATCTCTACCATGGCTCGTTTATCCGGTATTCTGATCGACGCGTCCGGGGCCGCCCATAATCCTTGTAATTTCACCGCTGATACGCAGAACGTCGTCGGGTCCACCATTCACCTCCATGAGTAAGCTGCCATTCCTTGTTTCTCTTATTTTTGAGATGTTATTTCCGGTGACTTCCGGGCACACATTACCCTTAATGGTTTTGAGTAGATCTGGGAACGAATCCTCTCCTCTTCTTACAATTATCGCAGGCGGTAATTTTCTTCTAACCGGCGCTTTATGTTTTGTCTTCCCTTTCGCAATACTTGACTCTCTCTTCGCACGTCTCTTCTTCACCACATCAGTCATTGACGACTGACTGTAACTGTCAGGCTTCGCCTTTTGTTCTTCTGCGTTGGCAGTACCTCTATTATGGTTTCGATCAGTCAGTTGTTGGAGTATTGTTTCCTGTTATTGCTGCAGTACCACAATTTTTTCATGAAGCTGCCTCTAGAAAACTTCCTGTTTCTGCTGCATGATATCCAACTTGACCTGCGTGGGTGATGCCTCCGTAGTCGATACCCTCGTCGTGTTGTCTCGATCACCCGTCTAGCTGCCACTTGCTTTATGTTTAAGGTACTGATTGAAAACTTAAAGAGTGATATCTGAGGAGTCCTTAATTTCCTTATGCACGTTCCTTGTGGTGTTCGCAAACTTGTACATCGATTGGATAAGGTCTTTGAACTTACCCATCAACTGTTCTTCAGTTAATACATTCAGATTAACGGTCGTCCTTGGTGCGGCCGTTAAAGTCGTTGTGCTGCTGGAAGGAGATGGCTCCTGAGTGTGGATGTTGGCCGGTGCAGTTACTTCAGTGGATTTTCTGCCACCGTCAGGGACCTGTTTCGCACACCCAACAACAGTTGCACAACTAGCTCCGTTGCTGGCGGTAGGGATCTGCTTCGGAATCCCTACACCTTTAACGCCTGACGGTGATCTCGACCCTTGGGGCGAGCGCCGTCCCCCAATTGCCGCCTCCTGGGTCTCCGA
Organism: Melanaphis sacchari; assembly: GCF_002803265.2. Classification (NCBI taxonomy): domain Eukaryota; kingdom Metazoa; phylum Arthropoda; class Insecta; order Hemiptera; family Aphididae; genus Melanaphis; species Melanaphis sacchari. Next base: position 174 of record NW_020271074.1, on the reverse strand, counting down.
GCCCCCTGGAGAAGTAACATTATTCAATTTAGTTGTACTGTCCATTTTTGAGTTTTTCTTCTGAATCTATTTGCTATAGGTAGCAGGAGGACCAATCCTGCCGGCCCCTACGTGTTAGGTCTGGACAATCGGTCCGTTTGCCGTTGTATGGCAGGTGGACCAGTCCTTCCGTCA
>NW_020271073.1:0-5964 GCF_002803265.2 Melanaphis sacchari | reverse complement strand
GCTGTTGTACTTCGTTCAGTTACGTATTGCTACTACTACTAATACTACTGCTACTACTACTACTACAACAACAACAACGATACTGATGTGCTACTACGCTATGCGAGCGCGCGGCGGCGCGTTCCGCGCGCGGGCGCCCGATGACAGCGCGCACTGTAGCCCGCGCGGATCGCGGCGCAGCGCGTCAGCCGGCTACTCACCGCGACGCGGTGACCACGGAACGACGCCCAGGGCGATCCGGCATGACCTACCACGCACGTTCGTATCGGCGTCAGTGGGATGGAACAGCCAGCGGTGCGACGTGTTTCTGGGACGCCTGCCACCAGAAGAATATGCAGCGCGCGCGCCACTAACGCACGCGCAATGGACCGCCTCGGTGTGCGCCGTCATCGTGCGCGCCAGGTGCGATGCGTGCGCGCTGCGCAAACGAAGGGGTGGTGGGTGGCGTTGGCGCCGACGGCATTCCGCTAGTCGTATCCACCCACCCGCCGGCCGGTGCGATGTGCTCCCAGCGACCTGACTGTTCGGCCGCGCGACGGCGACAGTCCGTGCACGAACCTGCGACGCGCTCGGCCATGCAGCGAATGGATCCTGCGCCGTGACCGAAATACCAGGGCTGGTATCCGTGTGCGGTGTGCTCGCCCTCTGCCTAGCGAGGTAATGATGACGCGGTCCATTCCACCACCAGAAGGCTCACCGCGCCGTCGCCGGCTACGACGCGTCGCGCGGCGGGTTGTTGTTTCGGGCGCCGCCGATGGTTTTCCCGACGACGAAGCGCGCGCGGGCGCACCCGATTTTTCACTTTCACACTGCCGCCGCAAAAGGAAATCGATGGCCCCGAACCCCGTCGTGTTTGGTAGTGGTTAATGCGACGCATTGGCACACTACCCCGCGACTTGGCGATATCGTTTTACGCGCGTAAACCCTTTGATAAAAAATCTATGAACGTCGTAGAGCGTCGACTGGCTGTTGAGCCGTAGGTACCGCCGCTGTAGTAGCGATTCCGCCCGAGTGCCACACATATATGAATAACGCGTATTGCAGGTTTTTTCTAATGGTTCGTTATGTCCTCGTAGTTTTATGGTATTATATTATCGTCTTGTCCCGATTTCAACCGATACTATCCGCTAGACTCGTTATCAGTATTATGGTTATCATAAAAACAAAAGTAGTTGATGTCCGACGGCTTTCTCGGCGGGCAACGCGATAGTAATATTGTGTTCGATTTCGAATCGGCGGAACTGCTTTTTAACTATTTTAAGCGCAATTGTTGAGAAAATAATATTCTAATAGGAACTAATAAGTAATAATATGTTAAGAAATAGAGAATTTATTATTAATTTTGCACTTGTGTTTTTATGTGAACACTGTGAACGGATATTTTTTTTTGTACATTTACGCGTATGAGTTATTATAAAAGATGATTTTTGTATTGCGTGAACGCGTTGTGGTTACACATTTGCGCATTGTAGTTGCGTACTTGCGTTGTTATTATGGACTACAGTAGGGAGTTCTACGTCTACCAAAAATAAAAATTAAGTTTAAAATCGAAAACTTATAACATCAGAGAGCTTTTTTGAACAATTTGAATTGTATTCATAGAAAATCGTAATTAAATTTAACACTAATTATTATATTAATTTAATCGAATTTAACCCTAACAAATAATAAGTAACAAGTGATTGAGTAATACAATAATAATATATTTAACACGTGAAAAATTTGACGATCGTTACTCAGAAGGAAATCTAGGTTTATAGAAATTCTTTGTTCGATTTAAACTCGCTTATTATGAATTTAATAATTATTATGAAATTATTAATTATTTAGACATTTAAATAGACGATAAACATAATCATCGTTAGTTTAGCAAATTAGTGTAAGAATTTGAGTTTAAATTACGAATTACATAATGAAATGAGGTTAAATAAAGTTATACATTAATTGTTAAATAATATTATAACCAAAATAACTGGATATATCATTATCATTAATTCAAAACAGTATACCGTTTGTTGGTAAATATTATGTTTAAAATGTTTAAATAATTATCATTACTCATTAGTCTACATAATAAATTATTATAAATTGCAGCGATAATACTAACGGGAACATTGCTGATTCTGTCATTTTAATTATCAATGTAAAATGTTAAATATAATATTAATGTTACACTTTTTATCAGTTATATTTTGAATAAAGGACTTGCATTTTATAATTGTATCACGAAATATTAAACTAATCAATTAAATTAATTGAAAACATAAATAATTGTAGTTTTAGTTTCTATTTTATTACTATTTACCATTTACCAGTGATTAAATAAATATTATTATACAATTGTTATTTGTTACAATTTTAAAGTTTAATATTATTTTCATAACAATAGTAAATTTGTTTTTATTTTTGTTTTCCTTAGAAACAGTAATTCAAATCAACAAAAATTAAACATTAATGAATAGGTTACTCAGTAACAGTGATAGAGCTATGTAAGATGTGCTACTTATTTATGTCTTGAAGTCTAAGCTCTTATCTTGCCATCGTCCAAGCTATTTCCTATAACATTCAATCTATATAGCAATAATTTGAAATTGAAGAATGGATACAAATGCATATTTTAACAAATTGTTGTCAAATAATATATTTTGTAAACGAGTGATTCAAATACAAAGAATCGCATTTATGCACACACCGCACACCCTCAACCCTCTTTCTCTTAAACACACGCATACAAATATACATAATATGTATACCAACTAAACTATTATTGAAAAACAAAATGGTCATAATTATTCATAACTACAAAGTGAAATGTTAATACAGTAATACAAACTTTATATTAATACCTGAACTTAGTATATTTACTTCAGTAATTTTTGAAAATGCTTGATAAATTTTTAAAAAATTGAATAAAATTAGCCGTGATTTCTAGATACACAATAATTTAAGGAGACAAGTAGTTTCAAAGTATAATGTTATAGTTTTGTAAAATATTTTATTTATTCTGTTTATTTTGGTTGATTTTGTTAACATAAGAAAATGTTCTACAAAAAGTAATATTATGCTATTATTGTTACGGAAAGACATCGAAAGAGTAAGACTTCTACGTCTTTGTTTACTACCAAATACTTAAGCCTTTAGATCTTTTACAGGATATATTTATATATATAAATATAATTATATGTACCTCTATGTATATCTAAATTAACAAATTGTCTTCATTCATATAGTATAAAAATATTAATTTTAAAATAAAAACTTTATTTAAAAGGATATTGGCTAGCGTAATGTAATAAGCAGTAAACATTAAATATGATTTTTATTAAAATTATTATTAATTTATTCATTGCAGTAGCGGTGTTTAATATTTCTCACATTTCATATTGCTCTATTATGATTAATAATATATAAATAATTAAAAAAATATAGTAAACTACACTAATAATTTGCTGAAATCAAATTACGGTTTAAGAAATATATTGTCATCAAATTCCATACTATATGGCATCAATTGACCAATCGTATACAAAAAAAAAAAAATTTGGCGCTACGTTGAATTTATGGTTTTGCGGACTTTAACTGTCAAGTTATATAAGTTTTAGAATTGGATTGCGTTAGATAGTTTCGATGATTAAAACAGAATGTTAAATAAAAATGGATTTTAGTTGTGCGATGTACCTAAATACAATTAATTGATTACAAATTGGTCCATTTTTACATGATATATAAAACAGCTGTACTTCGAATTAATTGTTTTTTTTGTGAAAAATATGGATCTTAAAAATTAAATTAAAACTGATATACTCGTAGGTCGTTAGTCCAATAAGGTTAAAGATAACTGGTCTAGATGGTAGTCAATTATGTAACAATAGTCTCTATTCATTAAATACAATAACAGGCTTAACATATATTTATAAATATATTAAAATTATAGCTATAACATATGGATTATATTCCTATTATACTTATTGACAATAATATATTTATATTTATGAATACATTTACATTTTACAGTTATACTTAAATGTATTATATTTAATATAGTGACATGATGTGAGCACTGAACAAACCCTAAAAACATATGAATACTACAATACATAGAAAATATATTATTATACACAAAAATTGAATTTCATTATAATGAAAACATTAAAAAATGATTGAAACTTGTAAAAAATATCGTGTGAAAATAGTTGAGATGTAAATTTTGATGCAGACAGTGGGTATATTATGGTATAGACGGTTTATTAAAACAGTGAAATGTGAAAAACTAAAGAATGAGAGGGAGATACACACACACACATACACACACATATAACATAATATAATATAATAGGGATAAAAACGATTCCCATTATCCACGGGGCCCTTCGATAAATCATTTTTTTCCCTGTTACAGGTATGAAAAATTTTGTTTTTGTTATTTGGAACAACCCCAGCGTGACGTAGTCGTTTAATATTTATATGTCTGTGCCATATATAGGGAGCACTGATATGTGTTCGTGTTGTAAAGGGTCAGTCCCGGCGCTATGTCAGTTTTATTCTTATTTTTTCCAGTCCTTTATAATATTTCTTATTATTTAATATTATCATAATGGCCACACATACTTAACACCGCCACATACTTGTATATATATATACACACACATTATACACAGCATTATCGGTATTCTTTTGTGTACGTACAGTGCGTGGGAGGACATATGAAATTGGCGGTCTTTTGAGTGCAATGGGTACTAACTTCCCCCTACGCACAGTTATTCGCCACGGTGTATATACATAATACAAATTACACTGCACTATGTTGCACCAGGGTGGGCCACTTGATAATATGTACAGGCTCATAATATCCTATAATATATGAATCTAGGTCAAAATATCCAAGATAAAAATATCTGATAGGTTAAAAAATCAGAATCAAAAAACAAATAGGTTAATAAAATGCAAACAATTTTTTTAAGCTATTAAAACTATTTTTAATGAGTTTTAAAGTAAGCAATAAAAATTAAATTACAACTTATAACTTAAAAAGAAAATATTATTGGTTTTATCGCAGGATAACAAAATAATTTGATGGATCTATAAGAATATTTATTAATTAATACTATATAATACCTACAACATATAATAGGTATATTTTTTATTTTTGTGTCGTGTATAAATAAAATAAAATATTTGTGCTTTCTACATATTGCTTATAAATATATACTAGAGAGAGACCACTGAAATGAAGTTGTGTCACCGTTATTGTCTTTGACCTTTATACGTATATAATATATATACTCTCACACTAACTTAATGCTGTACTACACTATCCACCTCCTACCTGTACTTTAAAACTTGTATAACTATTAAGGAATACTTAATAAAAATGAATTATTCTATTTGAAAAATATTTATGAAAAATGAAAATATATTAGAATTGGACATCCTAAACTTTAAACTAATATAAAATTAAAGATTTTTTTCATTTTTTTATTCGAGTTTTGATGAAATAATAAAAATATGCTATAATAACAACACAGTGATAATTTGAACAAAATATTTATTTAAGCAAATAAGTTAATGACGAGCGAGGACAAACATGTTTGTGCAGTGTACTCTATAAAAAAGCAACAACCTGTAAAACTCATTTTTGCTATATTATGTTTGTAAAAATGCTCTTTTGTTAAATGAAAACTACTCATGTAGGTATAGTGTCAACTTAGCCCCCCTAAAATTTTTTTTATTCAAAATATTCAAAATCTATTTTTAACCGTAAAATCATTATTTTTTTAGCCTTTAGGCTTTAATAAAGTGTACTATTAATCAGTATGCTATTATTTGAACTGATTCACATTTACAATATTAAATTATTATATTAATCAATTATGTTTATTAGATAATTAATAAAAAGGATTTGTTCATTTAACACAGTTAATGATTTTGTATGGTTGCAATTTGAAGTGTTCATAAGGTGTAATT
>NW_020271072.1:0-12478 GCF_002803265.2 Melanaphis sacchari | reverse complement strand
GATAATAGCGTTTTGTATTATTCAATTATTTTATCAATGATAATAGTGATATAAGTTTAAAGATATGATTTATAACCTTAAAATTATTTTATTTTTATTTTTTACTGAAATACTATATGTGTAAATAAAAATAGCCGTTAACGCCGTTAACGAATTAATTTGATGACTTAAATTTAAATAACTGACAAACGCGTAGTGTGTGTACTCGTACAGTTGTATATTGTTACTGGGAATTTGTTACTAGAAAAACGTTCAAACCATCATTTAATCGTGAGAAAACCATTTGGAAAGTTTGATTTTTGGCAGGAAATTTTTCCTTAGTAAGTAGTTATTTTTTAAATAGATAATAGCCTTAGTTATAGTAACCTATTAACTACTTTATGAGTTACTTATAAATTAAATTGTATTACCAAAGACCAAGACCAGATTTTTGTGCACCAAATACCTAAAAATCAATTAAAATTTTGAACTATGCAAAATTCAATTTCATGCAGTGCTCGAAATGGAAAATTTTCTGAACCGGAACGCTTTTTTTTGGAATAGGTACATACCATAGAATTGGGGGCTTCACCCAACGTATTTTTTTTACGAACCGGAACGCTAAAAATTTTTTTGTCGTGAACCGGAACTGCGTTCCGGTGCGTTCCGGTCCATTTCGAGCACTGATTTCATGTATTTGTGTTTAATAGGCACCCATAATATAATTTAATTTAATTTATAATATTTTGTTAATTAACTATCATGCTTTCATACTATAATAGCCAAATGGTTATACATTGTATTTGTATATCATGATCGTTAGTTGTCACATTTTTGCTATGCAAAATAAAACTATTAAAATTAATCGATTTCGATCCATAGAGATTTACGAATACATAGGTACAAATTCAATACAATTTTAGATATGGAATTACAAAGTGAAAATTTCAATTTGCACAAGAATCTAGTCTTTATAATTTAAAAATTAATTTATGGTAGGTACCTAATTGAAATGTTTTTTTTATTTTTTTTATGAAAGTTGTAAAAGCTTAAACATATTATGTTTATCATTTAGAAAGAATATTGAAGGAATAATTGAAATAAAGTTATATCTCTGTTATATCCAGTTCAATCAAATTAGATTACATATTACAATGAATACCAAATAATCACAACCGCAACAAGATTATATTCCAATTATTCGATTATAGAAGTAGGTATGAAGATCTTTATGTATGATTAATTAAATAAAATGTACTCGTTAAATTATTTATTGTGTATTATCTATAAGTTAAACCATATCACTAAAGCATCTTACTAAAAGACACCTATTGCATTAGGTGTTCAAATTGATGTCCAGCTTCTAGTACACAGTTTTCGAAACGTTCCATTAACTTTCGTCCAGTGGCATTTTTTAATGTTTCTTTTGACAATTTAAAACATGCAGATTTTATTTTTTCTTTCATGTCATTGATGTCTACAGATTCAGTTTTATACACTTTATCTTTAAGATAACCCCATAAGAAAAAGTCTGGGCATGTTAAATCTGGAGACCTTGGAGGCCAGGAAATTAGACCAACTGTTCCAATCCATTTTTTACCAAATGTGTCATTTAAGAATGATTTTACAATCTTAGCATTATGAGCTGGGCAACCATCTTGTTGAAAGTACATATCGTTCCGTATGTCAAGAGGTTAATCTGCAGTAGTGTTCAATATATTGTTTGTTGAAAATGAAAGAGAACTGTCTATTTTTTCATCAACTTTTTCAATCAAAGTAGTTATAATATCCAAACGTTTTTGAATCCCTTCATTTTCATATTTCATATTAGTTAATGCTCGTGAAGTAAATTTCATAAATGCTGAAACATTAATTGAAATTAATAGATATTAAAATTGTTTGAAACTTTAAAAGTAAGAAATAACAAATTATTACTTTGCAATTGATCATTATTAATTTCATGATTAATTATTGATACTTCTGGGTTTCCACGAGGCATTAATCCTATTTGTTGCTTTGACTGTGATGATGATTCAGTAAAGCTAGATTTTGAAGAACTACTAGGATTCAATTTAATTTTTTTATATTTTGATGAATTGTCCACATTATAAGTTTCTATTTCTGTGTTTGAAATAAGAGTCGGACTAGAAGTTGAGCTATTTGGAGATTGAATATTAAGTGGCTTAAATGTCTTGTCAAAGTCAGAGTCATCTTCGTTTTCATTCATAGATTCTGCGTTACATAATAGTATTAATTATTCTTAATTATAGGTCTAGATCTACTGAATAGAAATATTATAAATTCATTTTGATTATTGTAAATTATTACTTACCATCAGATTGAAGAGTAGGTGGACTAGAAATTTGATCATTCCTTAATTTTTTAGAATTTTTAAATTTTTTTTTTCGAGTATCTTCATATACATTATCAAGAGATGACGCTTCTGAATTTTCTTCTGCTAATTTTCTAGCTTCTAAATAAGTACCTATAATAATATTTTTTTTATTAGTTATGACATGGATATCTAGGAAATTAAAATAAAAAATACCTATATTTTTTAAACAAAATCTTGGCCTTATATTGCTTGAATTCCAATTCATTTGGTTGTTTTCGACGTTCAATATACTTGGTACTACATTTGTTTGGCCATGCACAGTAGCCATTTATGAACCAAAATTCTGGTACTGCAGCTAATGTGCTATCGTCTTTAAATAATACAACAATCCACATACTATAAAATTAAAAAAATTAACTATTTTATTATTCCATATACATATTAAAGTGTATTATGTTAATCCAAACCTCTATTAATAATATTGAAGTTCTGAATATCACAATAAAATATTACAAACTAACAAATAATACATAATATATAACTTATTTAAACTATATTATACTGGATAAAAATCTATCTTATAACAAATATTATACCGTAATAATAAAACATGTATGTACAAACATTATAAAAATTAGGTTTAATTCATTATTAATTCAGTAACATGAAAACCTACTGCTAATCCTAAATTTAATTTGAATAGAAAAAAATAATATTTACATAACTATAATAATATTATGTTAATTCATTAATAATTATACTATAGAATATTTTTATCTTATTATTGGTACAGCAGTAAATATGTTATCCAGATTAAATACAATCATTTTTTTTTTAACATCCGATATTTTCCATTCACTTGTATTTACTGAAAGATTTTTGACAACAAATATATCAAGTTTGGATGATTTCAATGGTTTAATAAACATATCTTCTTTACTTTTAAAGGCATGGCCAACAAACATTTCATTATCTGGTAGAAAATTGATAATTTTAACAATAGTTCCATTATTGTATGTTAAAACAAAACAATCAGGCTCTTTAACTTTAAGCTTAAGTTTATCATTTTCTTTTAACTGTATTATTGTACTAACATTTTGTTGTTCTTTATACCGTCTAACTACTTGTTGTAATGGTTTTTCATTTTTTCTGAGCATTTTTTTTAATTCTTTCATATAATTTTCGAAGGGAAAAGCGCTACAATTATCAAGAGGTCCATGTCTTGTATAATCTTCTACTAAATGTAACAACCCATGTACATTGTGTGATATATAATGGCAACCATAAATTTGTTGAAAAGTTTTGACAAAATATTTTAATAATTGATGAGCATAATCTGAATATTTAGCATGATCTGAACTCAAAAGTATTCTCATGGAAATACTTAATGTTAAAAAATGTTGGTAGCAGTCTTTTGATAAAATATTTTTAAACACTATAGGTCCAGTATATAAAAGAAGTTGACGAAATTCAGTTGCTTTAAATCGGTTAACTTCATCTATTCCTCTGGGTTTTCGTGCAAAATCATTAGTAATGCAATTTCTAATTTTAAGGAGAGAAATAGTAATCTGTTTTGATTTATGACTAGATAAACGAACATGTAAAGGACCTTTTTGTAACTAAATGTTTATTAATTTTTTCATTACACCAAGACATACCAAGTGCATATAGTCTAGACAAAATAAATTGACTACATCAACATTGGGGATAAGAGCCAAACATGATATTGTAGAAGAAATATGATGTTCTTCATTCCTCATAAGTAAGTAATCTTCATGAGTTCTCATTTCATTACCAGTTTCAATAAATGGAAAACAAACACGGTTGTTTATATATTCTCCCTCGTGTGAACATCTAGTACAGGAGGAAAAGCCCGAATGCCCCTTAACTCTTGATAAAAATGATTTAGCTGGAGCGTCACAACACATAACTTCAATCATTATTTTTTTTTTTTCATTATTTATGATAATTCCATTATTTGTTAAGTCTATAACTTCTGAAATAAAATCTTTAAGATATTCATTACTATCTTGAGGCTTCTCATTACCATAATATATTCCTATGGGGAAAACATAATTACGATAAGGAACAATATAAGCCAAAATCGGCCAAAATTGACCGGAACTACTTTTTGATATTGGTAGCCCGTCAACTCCAACAGCAATCTTTATGCATTCATCATTAAGAATTATAGAGGAATACTTAATTATACCATTAAATAACCCAAAATGATAATAAACACCAGGATTCACTTCTCGTATACCACTTAATTTTCTCGACTCAGTATGAAGTAGTGTTCAGCAGGTTTCGGGTAAGAATGATAAATTAGCTTTATGTTTTAATATTTTTAAAAGTTTAGTAACTGTATTTTGATGAACATTACATTGGATGGCCCACTCTTGTAAAGACTGTATCACATTTTCTTCATAACTATTACTATTTGAATTGGATTGTTTTAGTTTAATAGAATCAGACGTCGTAACAGTTTGAAGTACAGGGTTTTTGTCAGTAATACAATTTTCAGGAACAAATTGAATAAATTGCTCCAAACTGTTATCCAAGCTAAAATTCAATGGGCTTTTTAATTGAGGTAATACAACAGGTAATACTGTATCAGAATTAGGTGTAAATAATTCATCTTCACATGGACTGTTAGTCCAATCACCTAAAGCCATTAATTCATTTTGAATTTTCCTACGTTTAGTTCTGTAACCAGGAGTCTTGATCATTTTAAACTATGAAAGATAAAAATTACTTAGAACAAAAAATATTAAATACCTGAGTACCTATAGGCGTATTTTTATGAATGAATAAGTTAGTATTGCGTGTATAAAATAACTTACATAATAAATAAAATACAATTAAGGAATATAATAAAATTTAATTAAACAATTTTAAATTTATGTAAAGCTATTATTACTGATGTAATAAAATAATATAATAAAATAGTATAAATACATATTATATTATAATGATGGATCTACCTAATTTAAACAATGTAGTTTAAAATTGCCACAATATATTTAATTGTACATTCTCCTCGAAATATTTAGCTAAATAAGTAAATAACTAATTTTAAAATGAAATAATTTAACCTAACAATATTGGACATGTTTTAAATTGTTTTGGTATTATTCAAATAAAATAAAATGCATAGGTACAAGAATACCTACCAAGTATATTTTAAAATAACTAGTTTCCTAGCTATTGTTATTAAGAAGCACTAGGCCACTAGAAATAACTTTTTGATGCAATTCATTAAAAAAAAAGTGAAATATAAAAATATAATAAGAAAATAATATTAATAGTAGGTATGAAATTATTAATCTTAATAATTTCATTAGAACATTAAACACAAACACTTAAATATTAACAATAACTTATATAATTACAGAAATGTGATACATAGGCATAGTAACAGTATTAACTATACCTACTGGCCATCAAAAAGAGTTACCTGAAAATGAAATTAGTGGATTTTAACAAAGATCCGAATGATTAAAAAAATATTTTTAAAATCTATAATTTTTGAAATCTAAAATTAGAATATATTTTCGAATATTTATATTATTTCTCCTGAACATTTGTAAAAAGTGAGTTACGACACTCTTCTTTGGGATCGTCGATATATACTGAATAACTTATTATATTAAGACAAAATAAACACGCACATAGAAAATTACAAATGTAGCCTATAGTTAACTATAATAATATAATAGAAGTACATTGTACATATTATATTATTATTGATATAATATAATAATTAATAATATATAGCTGTAGGTATTAATAAGCAACTAATATACGTAATAAATAATAATAAGTATATTTAAATATAATATATTCTAATATAAGGTAATTACAATAGCTATAAGATAAATACGAAATTCTTACCTTATAGTGATATACAATTGTTCCAACGAAACTTCAGAAACCACGTATGCTTTGCTTTATTTATAAGTGTTTAGGATTGTAAATTCGTACTATGATTGTAATTCCAAAAACAACAATAAATTGTAATTACAAAAAATAAAATATGGTATGCCGTTACCGTTACAGACTTACGGTGTTGTACAGAGAAAAATAATAGTATTGTCAGTATTACGCAAAATAACTATTCATCAGTTTAGTAGTAGTCACTATAAAAAAATAGTCTTTCGCATCTATGGTCGAAATAAATAATAAATAATAATGCGTGTTATAAACTTATAAACGTTTAACGTTCGCGCCTTCGCGGTTATAATGATCGTCAGTCGTGTGTCAGACGGTCGTTGTTGTTATCGGCATAAATAGGTCAGCGGGGGTGAGGTCGCGTCGGATTCACCGATAAACAAGTTTGACTTTGGAATTACCCATCTAAGTATACAAGACGTATACTATTAGTATTTCGTATATCTATAATTTATATTATTAGAAATTGAGGAACCTAACCAGTAACCTGTAGGAAAATATTTAGATGTTTAATTTTTACTTATAGTTGAACCAGTCTTAATATGTGCAAATATTTTTAATATTTTTTTCACAGAGGTCGGCGCTAACAGCTCAGCTAGATAGATATAGTTAATAGCTATATATATCTATTAGAATATTAGAAATAAATGTAAAATATTCTAATAACAATGATAACTAATGATTATATTAATAAACTTAAAAACTGTAATTCGTATTCTAATGATAATATATTTAACGAATTTTCAGACCAAAATCCATGAATCAATTTTAATACTAAAAAATACCTAGTTAATCTCTCGGCTTTGATATGGTAACTTGTAATAAGTTACTTAAAATAATTGTATCTATATTATTAAATCTCTTACATATCTATTTAATTTAAGTTTTAAAATAGGCATTTTTCCAAAGATATAATATAAGCAATCTGTAGTTGTTCGTATTCTTAAAGCAGGTAATGCTATACTAAATACTAATATTTCAAATTATCGCCTTATAGCTTTAATATCAAATATTTGCAAAATATTTGAGATACTTGGTAAAAAGCTGCTGCAACTAGTATAATATGTTATAATTTCGCAAAATTGTATTAATATAGTAACCAATTTGGTTTTGGAGAAAACACTATAATGATTAATGATGCATAATTTATTATACTTCACTTGCTGCAAGTTATATTTATGGTGCGCTTGACCAGGGTGATAAATGTCTGACTATTTTTATTGACATCGCAAAAGCCTTTGACTCGGTTTCACATGACATATAATTATTATATTAATAATAAAATTACAAAAGTTATTGGAAGAAAATAATTTCTCAAACTGGTTTAAATACCTGACCATATACCATATAGAGTAAGAATATACATTACTATAAGGAACAATTGAACATGCTATAATGCATAGAATTACTAGAATAACTAGAATACTAATAAAAATTGCCTTAAAATAAGGCTATGACAAAAAGAATACTTTGCAATTTTGATGTCCTAGGAATATTTTACATAAGACAATTTTTTGAGTACTCAGGTATTCTTATTCATTATAAATTATCAGCTAAATACATATTCTGATTTGAATGTCCGGGTTATTAGTGAGTGCTTGTAAGTATTATTCCTAAAGGTAGAAGGGAAAATATTCTTAAGGATTCCAAATGTAGTTCTATACAGACATACAGTTTATCAAAACTATTATATCAATGCAAAGCTATAGCAGAAAAAGTATAAAAAAATATAATTTGCTCGAGAGAAAGAGTCATTTTAATATCAATAAAATAGGTAATGTTAAATGTTTTGTTTGTGTTCATAAAATCATAATTATTATTATTACTAAAATAATTTAGTACTATAGCTAGGTAGGCACTGTTGTAATCATTTTTCACTTTTTTTTCTTACATTTTAAAAATGTTATGTTAATAATTATTTTTACTTATACATATTCTATAATATACAGTTGTATTATTACTAATATCTAATGAAGTCTTAAGTATATCTGTCTCATAACAAGCTTGCTTAAAGAGATGATGAGGAAACAGCTCAGTTTTATATTATTATTGATGATAATATTATACTATATTATAGTAGTTATACCTAATAACACTAATTTATAATATTTAGTATATAATATTTTCAAAATGTTTTGAATATATTTAAGTATAGATATTTGTAGATAAAATATTTTAAAAACATTGAATGAAACACTAATTTATAATATTTGGTATACAATATTTTCAAAATGTTTTGAATATATTTGAGTATAGATATTTGTAGATAAAATATTTTAAAAACATTGAATGGAACACTAATTTATAATATTTGGTATACAATATTTTCAAAATATTGTATAAATATTTTGAAACAAATATTGGCAGTAAAACCTTTTTCAAATATTGTGAAAATGTATATATTTTCAAATTGCTGTGTGGGATATCGAAGACGAAGTAAATTATTTTTTAAAAAAGTTCTTTGAACACCTGGAACAATATTCCCATTTGTACACTTGCGTCGACCAGCTATTTCACGAAGTCGGTTTATATAATTTCTGAGCAAATGATTTGTACCCTCTATTTTTTTAATATTCAAATCCGGTCCATATGGTTTAGTTAAATTCAAGTTCTTCATCACACTACTGTCACCATCTCCGATTAACTTGTCATATACTCGTATTATGTTGTGCATTGGAATACTCTCCTTGAAGCCTTCAACTATTATACTTGATTCCATAGAAGTAGAGGTACTATTCCAATTTTTATAGCACACGTGAGACTTGGGTGGCTCATTTTGTTGGGAAGCACGATGACAAATAATGCAATATTTATTTTTAATGCCAACAAATAAACATTTTTTTGTATTCCATCCAAATATAGAAGCGACACCAGATAAAGCATTATAATTGCTTTTATATGATCTTTTTGACCACGTCCCATCTGCAATTACAATTATATAAGGACGACCTTGTTCATCTACGTCTCCGTTTTCAATTGCAATTTTTGATTCCTCTTGTCCAGCTTTTTTCATCTCTTCTAAACTTACACTGAATATATTTTGACTAACTTCCTCATGAATATTTTGATAAGTAGGAAATGACATACATTACATATCAAGTATACCACAAAACTCTTCCAATTTGGAATATCCTTGTCCCGTGTTTAATATGGCAGAAGTAACCGCTGTATTTATATTGAATCCTTTTCGTTCGGGATCTTCTGAATAAATATTTTCTATCGCAACACACATGTTACATTTAAAAACAAATGTGCTAAGAAATCCATTTTTTTTTTTCATTTATGATTTGCAAGTTAGAAAATGTACAGTCAAACTTATTGTGTCGTATACTTTGAATTGCCTTGAATAAATATGCTATATCAACTATCCTTCTGCCTTGTAATATATATCTATTTAAAAAAATATTATAATAAATATTCTATTTTTACTTTAATTGTTGAGCTAAATTTTTATAAAGGCTAATAAAAAAAGCGGAAAAGTGGGTACCGATCTGCTGTACATTAGGGGGTGGGGTGAACCTCGGACTAGGATAGATTAAATTTGAATGCAATGTATATAATGCAATGTATCATTGTATACGAAAAACGATTCTGAACGGAGATGATTTATCAACATTCATAGATATTCTCTAATATCTATGAAAACATTTCGTAACCACAATAATCATCTTGTATAATACATATAGATAAATACATTTTATTATTTTACTGTAGGATTATTATATATATTATAATCTGTAGTATAATCAATGTGAAAATTTAAAATTTTTAAATTTCTGTGGTTTATGTTTTAATCGCTTGAATACACCAACATTTAATTCTTTTATAATTATTGTAAGCTAAATTTATGGAAAATCTTGTATTAAATTTTCAACTCTTAGCTACTTATACAAACATTTTTATGAATTATACCTACAAAATAGTTTGCAAATATTCATGGTTTTGACGAATTTTTGTCAATATATTTGAAATTCAAATGCTAATAAAAAAAAATTGTGCCATGTATTCTTAAAATTTTTTGATCACTATAAGAATAACTTATGAGAAACTTTGTATTAAATATTCAAGTATTTTGATTGTGCCAAAAAAATTTTATTGACACTTCAAAAAAAGTCAAAATATTTTGAAAATTAAATCATGTAAAGAAAATTCCAATCTAAATGACTGGTAAAATTTTCAAGTATCTACAACTTATACTTTTTGAATATTAACCAATATTTAAAATCGTTTGAGGATAAATCATTATCGTTAGGCTATTTCGTAAAAATTTAAAATTCAAACGCACTTAAAATTTTTCCTATAATGATGCTTTGTGTTTTTGCTATAGCTACTTGAAGGAAAACTTAGAGAAAACATAGTGTAGTATTTTTAATCCTTAGTTAAAAACACAAAAAATTTTATGATTTTTCAACTTCAAAATTACTTACAAATTTTCGCGTTTTCGATAGATTTCGTAAATATTTGAACTATAAACGTTTATAAAAAAAATTGTGACTAACGATTTTTAATTTTTTTTTAGATACAACAAGGACAACTCATATGGAACCTTGTATTAAATTTTCAAAATTTTTTGGTCATCCAACATTTTTTTATCGACAGTTCAAAAAAAAATTCTCATACAAATCGATAATTTCTGTGGTCTATAAATAACTCAAAAAAAGTCAACATTTTTTGAAAATTAAACTATGTATAGATAACACTAACATAAATATTTGGTCAAAATTTTAAATATTTATTGTGATTAGTTTTTGAATTACAACCATATAAAAAAATCGATTTGGTCGAAAACTGGTTTTGCTTAAAAATTCCCGTTTTTCCGTCATTTTTTTTTTGTTTTTCTCGAATATTTTGAAAACTATTGGAAAATGTTTACTTTTTACCTCGATAATGCATCAAGAATATTCACTTTGCCATCGGAAACCACCCCCGAAGTTTGAAATTGAAGCATTATTTCGACTATTTATGCTGTACAAAGACACACAAAAAAAAAAAAAAACACGCATCATTGTAAAATCAATACATTCATCACTCCGTTCAGAATCTAAAATATTCTAATAAACATAAATAACTTACTCTTCTGCGTTTTTATCATGTTTATCTGATACTACTAATCTGTACGTAGAATGAAATATATTACTATTTATATGTGACATATCTGCATCGACTGCATCATCCGTATTTTCTAAATAATAATAGAAATATTAAAAATTAATAATTATGATCGAATAATTATAAATTAGGTACCTGCTATCAATTCCATCATTTTCATTTAATATATTAGAATGATCTAAAATCTATTGCAAAAATCAATGAATAATACATTATAATAGTAGTAATTAATAATACTACCTATATTACTAATTCTATAACATAAAAAAGTATTATTTATAATTTATTATACAAAATAACTTATAGATACTTATCTGAATATCGTTGTTCTCTAAGATTCTAGTATTTTTAGAATGTAAATTTTTTAAATTATACCTTAATTTTTTCCGTGGCGCAGATACTTTTGGACGTGTTTTTTTACTAAATCGCCAATCACGCATTTTTATAATTTATTATTATTTGTAATTGCATATAACGAATACAAACTATAAACTGAATAAACTGATTACTAATAGTATATTTACTAGTTACTATTATCATTGATTTTAATGACTAGTATTTAATATTTATAATCAATGCAATGCAATTATTAAATATGGAAAATATAAAATTAAAATTTCAAAGAAATTCAAACTCTATAACAATACATTTCTTATCGCCCGGATGCGTGCGAACGGGACCGACTATATTCCATAGCACACGTACGCGCATGCACAAGTCAACTTGTACACTTTCAAAAATATTTTTGTATACTTGCGACAATGAATAATGCTAATAAGCTGGCGAAAAATTAACATACTTCTAGTAATCCAATTTCAATTTTTAAAAATTATTTGAATTCGTCAGCCTTTTTTTTATGATTTGTAGGAAACAGATTTTGGAAATTTTGGAGAGTTTACTTAGTACAGTTCCAAATAACTTCACTTACTTTCTCAAAATTAACTTGTTCTTTTAGATGATAACAATACAAAAAAATTAAAAAGTTCTTCCTACAAATCATAGAAAAGAAACTAACAAATTCAAATTAGTATTCAAATTTAAAATTGGACTACTAGAAGCAGTAGCGTATTTAGGGGCAGGCTATGAGGCTAGAGCCTAGGGCGG
>NW_020271071.1:0-4252 GCF_002803265.2 Melanaphis sacchari | reverse complement strand
AAATCTTTATTTTTTTCAGATACTTGTTTTAAAAGCTCTAAAAATTTAACCATCAGTTCATATGTTCCACCAGCTTCAGGAGACAAACTTCGTACTTCATAGTTCAAAGCTGATGGTCCCATTAATTTTAACTGATCAAATAAAACTTGATAATCTTTTATTGTAGTGGCTTTTAAAAGTTGCTGAGCAAAAACAGTTTGCATTAATGTTTCCGGAATAACTTTGGTATTGGAATTCACTTTTTCAACTCCTTTTAAATCAAATTGAAAGTCTACTGATTGTATAGTAGGTAGGAAAAATGGAGCAGCAGCTGGAGCTTTCGGTGGTTGTAATGGTTTATTTCTCTTTTTGACAGCATCTAAATTTAAAATACTCTGCCATCTGGCATCATTTAGGCCACTCATAGTTATAGTGTTTTCAATTTGCACTTTAGAGATGTATTCATCAGTATCTTCATCAATAGGGCATTCTAAAGATTCTTGATTAACACCAGTCAATGGAAGAGATTCTGTGATCTGATCTTCTTTAGTGATGGGTCGTAAGCTAACATGATTATATAGTGTTTTATTAAACCATAAATATATTCCCAAACGGTCAGCATGTGCTGTAGCTAGATAACTACCAGTTGGAGAAAATGTCAATGAAACGCAAGGTGTATCAACCTAAAATATTAAAAAAATAATTATATTATATTTATAATTCAATGATAATCATGTCAAATAGCTTACTTTAAGTATATCGATCATTGATGATGATGGAATGTCCCAAGTACGAATAGTTGAATCCATTGCTGATGTAACTAACCATCTGGAATCTGGACTAAAAGTCAAATCAGTCAATGGACCTCGATGACCACTAAACTTTCTTACGATGGTGCGAGTATCAATATCAATTAGATAAATATCATAATTATCTAAAGCAACAGCTAGAAAAGAACTTTCTGTGTGCCAGCTAAATAATGAAACTGTATCTTCCAATTCCAACTTAGACAATAAATCTGCAAAAAAATTAAAAAAGTTTTTCTAATAAAATAGTATTTAATCAATTATTTTAAAAATAAATTTGACATACTTAATTTTTTAAAATTCCAGAATTTTAAAAATGTATCTGAGCCACCAGATACCATTATTTGATTAAAAATGTCTACATAGACTCCACGAACATATTTATGGGCGATTGGTTGCCCATAGGTTCCTCTGTGTAAGCCCGACTGAATGTTGTACTTATCAATGTGACCAGAGCTATAACCAATAACTGCAAAATTACCACAATGTGTAAGACATGCACATGTGGCGCTGATTCCTTTCTGCCCACTGACATTTTTCTTAAATCTTTCATGACATAACTTGTGTTCTCCCATTTTACTCTTGTCAAACGACCAAGTAGTCACAGTTGGTATACCTCTATGTACAGCAACAATGCTGTCCCATTCTTTATCTCGAGTGGTTTCTGATGTGAATGTAGATATTGGAGGCATTATAAGAGGATCGGCCCATTTATTTCCTCTTTTTTTGGAAGCTTTACGATTGTATGATGCGCGTCCAAAACTTTTATTTGCGATTTCGGTGATTGTATTGAAAACACGCAATGATGAATCATTTCCAGAACTTAAAATACTAGCACCATCTGCACCGTGAAAACGAATAGAAACAGGAGGTTTGAAATGACCTTCGCGTATTTTAAACAGACTAGCCGAACCATCAGACATATCAAACCGCCACATTTTTAAAGAATTGTCAGAAGACGAAGTCACAAGAAGCGGTTCATCCGGTAAACACTGAAGACCACAAACTGGTCCATGATGCGCTTTAACGATTAAGCTATCGACTTTTCCTTCTTCGAGATTCCAAACTACTACAGTGCCCTTTGGACTACCAGTTATCATTAATTGTCGTTTAATAAGAAAACTTATACGTGTAACAGAGCCCCAATCTTGTGTAAAACTTATGTTGGTTACATCATACTTTAAATTATGCAAAATAATTTTTCCATTACTTAATCCTATAGCCATCATATCTTCAGCTGGAGCTGGTTCTAAGCTGGTCACACGACTGTTCCAACCTTTAAATTCATGAATCATGGATCCTGTTTTTATGTTCCACAACTGTAATTTTCCTTCAGCTGAGCCAATTAATAATTTATTAGTATAAGTTGGTGGATGGCATATAGCTGTTGCAGTGAAGTCTAATTGAATTTCTTTATATATACTTTCAGTTTTCACATCCCAAATTTTAAGAGCTCCTGATTCATCAATAGACACTAAATTGGCCGCAAATGGAAACAATAATTTGATTGCTGCTTTATGACCTGAATATGTGTGTTTCAGTTCTATACCACGTCGCCAAGCATATATTTGGTTTCCACAACTAGTATATACCAGGTAACTATCTGCAGCCAAACAAGTGATGTCCGTCTCATGTTGTGGGCTTACAGATAGAAGTTGAAATCTATCAGAACTGTATGTGTGAAAAGCACGTCCAACACATGTAATTATGAGATTTTCTCGTCTGAGATTTATGTAACGGGTAACAAGTGGAATCTCATTACTGACATATCCTGAAAATAATTTAAAAAACAATTTAATAAAAATGATTGAACTATTATAATAAAATAAACATTTATTAGTAATTAGTAGATATACTGAGGTAAAACTTGTAGTTAATACTCATAACTAATTAAACATTTGTAAATTGTTTAGATAGATACTTAGATTTTATTATTTTAATTTATTTGAGCTAAATCAAAATATCTAATAATTTGCCAATAAAATATATATTGAGTGTTGGCTCTATTATATTATGACTTTGTAACTTAACTATTCAATAACAAAAAAAATGGCAAAATATTCAATTGCTCTCAAGGATTTATTTAATCAAAATATAAATTAATTTTTAAACTTTTTATTTTAAAATTGAATATAATATTGAAGTAAGTTTTATTAGAATGAAATGTATTTTATGATATGAGTGAAAAATTAACAAATCTAGGAAATGATAAGATTATTTACACTAATAGCTTGGTTAAGATTTTTAGAGGCAAGTCTAATATTATACCCATCAGAATAAAACAAGATTAAATAATTTACTGTAATATTTTTAACCACCTGTTATAGTAAAAACTAAAATACTAGTTACTCACGATTTGACGATTTCTCGAATACCCCTTTAAATAAAATATCTATGGTTCACAATCTAATTTATTAAGTTTACATCATAGACTATAGAGGCATCATTATAAACTAACATTATTCAATATCATAAATTTATTAGGTGCCAATACAATTACACATGTATAGGTAATAAGTTTTATAAAAAGTAGTATCAACAGGTATATATTTTAAGTACAAGATATTCAAACTGCAATATTTAAAAAGATATCTACCATAAATTATCATTAATTGTCTGAAAATAAAATAAAGCCGGGATTTTTTTTTTTGTAACAGTAAGAATTTTCTTAAGTTGAAATTGTATAGGTATGGCATATAATTAAAATATAATATGATGAAAATTAAATAATTTTGCATAATTTTGCAAGTTTTTCAAATTACAATAGAAGTTTTTTTATTTAATTTTATGTAAGTATATTCGAAAAATAATCACAATGCTATTAATATAATACATGTATACACGATGAAATGCCAAAATATGTTTCAAACCATTAACAAAATAGAGAAATCGGTAAAATTAAAATGATTTAAACAGTAAATATTAGGTACTTATCATACTTTAAATATATTATTCTAATACAAATATGCATTTACTTTAATTTTGTTTCATATTTATTATTTATCAGTATAATGTGATTCTCAAACTCAGCCCCATCGATTGTCATAAAATCATCGACAGAATACTATAGATTTTATTTAATCAACAAAAATTTAGCATTATTCTAGTGTTCTGTACATTCACTAACGCCAATAGTTAATTATAATAAACAAATGCAGTTTTATCATATTATAAAGGTATCAATAACGCCGATCATAGATGTACATCAATTAATCGAACAACGAAAAATGTATAACGTTACACACAAAAGCCATCTCAGTATGCAAATGGTGTAAAAGAAGACTAACGTAGAAAAAGAAGTGTACGGGAACCGTTCGAATCAGGTGTTCTAATAGGTACTACGCACGATGTCTGACATATATTCTTAGAGTCGATTACTTTTTGAACGGAAAAAAATAACGCTGTAAACGTGATGACGTCGTTGTCGTGAGGACAGCCGGCCACGTGCGAGTATACAATAAACATGG
>NW_020271070.1:0-6798 GCF_002803265.2 Melanaphis sacchari | reverse complement strand
TAGTTGGAAGTTGCTATCATTTTAGTTATTACTTCGCATGCATTGAAACCTCTGTGGTTATGTTATAGTATCGTCTCTCGTGGTATTTGCTCTTAACATTGTTTAGTTTTTTTTTTGTGATTTATTAAAATGGGAAGAAAGTTAACCAATCAAATCAAATCGTAAACAAAAAATACCGATATCCGAAATCAAAATCGAAATCGAAAAAAGTGAATACTGGTATTCAAAACCGAAATTGAAAGCGGAAAAAATAAATACCGATATCCGAAACCGAAATCAAAATCGAAAAAAGTAAATATCAATATCAAAAACCTAAATTGAAATCGAAAAAAATAAATATCGATATCAAAAACCGAAATCGAAATCGGAAAAAATAAAATCCGGTATCTGAAACCGAAATCGAAATCGAAAAAAAAAATTTCGGTTTCAAGCCCTGAATTGAAAGGTAAAAAAAATTAGTGTTATTGAACAAGTAAATTCTGGATTGCATAAAGAAATAGAAACTAACAGGCTAAAATTAAAACCTATTATATCAACTATTTTGTTTTGTGGAACTCACGACCTTCCCTTACGAGGGAAAAAATCAGATTCTGGTGTTTTTCACGATCTTTTGAATTTTCGTATTGAATCTGGCGATGAGATATTGAAAGATCATTTTTTAACTAACGTGGGAAATGCTAAATATTCGTCCCATAGAACTCTAAATGAATTAATCACATTATGTGGAAAGATATTAAAAGAAGAAATAGTGTGCGAAGCTAATGTCGCGAATGCGTTTTCCATTATTTCTGACGAATCGGCAGATATTTCTGGTGTTGAGCAGCTAACAATTGTAATTAGATTTTTAGACAAGCAGTCAAGTCCTATAAAGATTCGAGAAGAATTCCTTGGCTTTTTACCATTAGATAAATTAGACGCAGAATCAGTTGCTACTAAAATTTTATCATTTATGGAAGACAGTGGCCTTTGTTCGAGATATATTATGATATTTTTTCCCTTGCGATAAGCTCGGCGACTTTATCGTCGCCCTCCTCCCCTCTTGCCTAATGTGGCATCGGCGTTCCCTGACCACTGCTGTCCGTCAATACGACCGTACACTCACTCTCTCGTGCGACCGTCTCCGGGACGTCGCTCGCTTTTGTTCTTACGCGTGTGCGTGGCTAATATAAGGCCATTTTGTGTGCCCGTAGCACTTGTGCCTTTTGGTTTTTGTGCTGGCCTTGTGTGCCGTGTTGTGCCGTCGTCACATTTGCCGCGTGTTGAAGCGACTCCGCATCTTGTACGTGTCGAAATTAATATTATATACACATATATATCATTTATATATATTATATACACGTGGACCCTGAGGTTACGAGCCGACGTCATAATTGTTATTAACAATATCAGTGTTCCAGCACACTTATTCCAACGATCATACTGCCTTGGACCAGGTCAGCGACATATTATTATTATATTTTATTATTATTATTATTTGTATTGGAAGAATTGGTTGTTATTATTACTATTATTATTATTTCCTTTTTTTTTTATATTATTTGGGCGCTCTTAATTTATTATTAGTATTATTATATTATGTAATACGTTACACCTCTGTGAAGTATAAAATATATATATTGTAGCACGACGGTGCGTCAACCTAAATTGTGTGTAATTCTTAAAAGTTGTCTAATTGCCCTCTCTTAATACGTAAGGTAAAACAAAATACTCTGGGTGTTATTATATTTGCCATCCTAAGCCAACCGCCCAAGCAGGAGCCTGGTGGAACAATGATAAATAAATTAATTCCAATAAAAAAATAAAAATAAATTACAGTCAGCTAATTGTTTATCATAAGAATTATACAAGAATTCAATTTAAACGTTACGTTAAAAATATCATTTATATAAATATATGTTTTTTCATTGTTGAAGAAGGAGTTAAGTAGTGTATTACAAAATTAAATACAATTAAATGCTTCTAATAAACTTTTTTGTAAAATTGGTAAAGTCTTTTGACATTCTCAGACTCCAGTCAATAGAATAAAAAAGTATGATATTTTTGCTATATAATTAACCGATTAACTTAGTTTTCTTTCTTCTCTTTTTTTTAAACCATTAGTTATCGGTTATTGAAATAATACCAACTAAGTATATTATACTATTATTCAGATATTAAAAAAAGAGAAGAAATATGATAATTAGTGCCATTTAATAATATTTATTGATATTATATAAATTAAATAAACTGACTCTGATTAAAAAATATCCTCGAAACAATAATACTGCTGAGCTGGGAAACGATCCATATTCTGGAACATTAAATTTATTTTCGTCTTCTGATAATTCATGATCTGCTTGCTGTATATCTTGGTCAGAAATACTCGTTATATGCTTCATTATATCTAATTTCAATGTCTTTAATAGTATATACCACACATGTACATGTTTGTTTTGATTGTCATATTGATTTTCAGAATTTAAATGATTTTTTATTGAATCGATATATTTCAAACCTGAAAACACAAGTCTTGTGTTTAATAATATTAAATTTATATTAAAAAAAAAAAAATATATATATATGGTTATATGATAATAAATCAAATTCTAACACAAATACATAAAATATCTGAAGCGAACAATTTACTAATCGATAGGAGATTCAACGAATTAAAAAAATAATATACTAATAAAAAGTTGTAGTTTAATAAGGTAACTCAAATCACGAATTCAAAACATAATATTTACCATCGTTGATCACCTCAAATGCGAATTCATATTTCTGATAAAAATAATATATACTCGCTGCATTATAGTACGATTGAATAAATACCATATAATCTTCATAAGATGATGGTTGTTTTGTCTAAAAGAATTTTTTTTTTTTTATATAGTATGAGTACCTCGATATATTTTATTTGAACATAACGTAAAGCACATTTTTAAATACATTTTATCAATATCTATCAATAATATAATTTATTAATGATAAATATGCAATATTTCATTAGATTTGTTAATGTCAATTAGTGTTATTTTTATTTATTATATAAATGTTTGGTGTTACTAAATCCCAATTATGATATAAAATATAAAATATCGCTGCATACTTTCACAATCAAAGTAAATAAGGTGTTGGAGAAAATAACAGTATTAATTAGAACACTTTTTATCAGTACTCAAAATAGCTAAATACATTTTGATTGTACATTTTTAGATTTTGCGACAATGAATACATTGTTACGTTTTATTAATTAAATCACATTACATGTTATGGACGTACAACACTAATTCTTGCACAGACAGCGAGATACGGAAGGGGCTCGTTCAGCCCCAAAACTGTCCACACAGCGAATTCTTTTAAACCGTGGACTGTATCACTCTGCCCGTTCACAAAAATAAGATGCTTACTTACTAACTCGCATCCACTGAATATAAATTTATACACGGGTACATAACACCTTCCAGACTACATAAAACATGGTCATCCAATGATCACCGCGTTTAATCTAATCTGTGGTTTTTTGATCGTCTGCCAGACTAATAAATAATGCATATGAATGAGTGGATGTCACACGTTCTACTACTTACTGAGGTTCTGCTAATTCAGGTCTGTAAGCTCGGGGTAAATTAAATTTATATCTAATTAACATGCTTAATGCTTATACTTACAACTACCATTACCATCATATAAATTACGATGAAATTATGATCTGGGTGTAAAAAAAATTTAGTATCATTGTATATTTTAGACAATTTCTTTAATTTTTCGGTTTCCTGAACTAACTAGAAGAGTAGGATCATACTAGGTTTTTGTGTACATGTCACTGTTACTGCCTGTGAGTTTCAATAATACAGCCATGCATTTTGCAGATAAGGTTTATGCCATACGGCAGTGTTTAGAATCAGATATTTAAAGTTACACGTTTCTACCGTTTGATCAGTGGAATTGTACAACGATACCTCACAATTTTCCTGGTGAGTGGTCTTACTAATAGCTTCCGGATTTAGACATAATTTAAATGAGAACAAGATTTCACATTTTTCATACGAGTTTCTGTTACCGTCTAAAATGATATTCGTTGATGTCGCGTATTGCTAAGTATTAAGCCTGTGGTTCAATGAAACTACGTTACCTTTATCTACAGGTATCAGAAGTGGAATATTATAAAATAATTATATCGAAGGCATGACTCATATACCCTAAGATCTGCTGAATATACACTACGCTTAACTTAGAGGTTCCGAATAGTTCAGGGATAAACGAGAGTCAGTTGTAAGGAGCTCCACTATGGATGGTAAAATCAGTTGTATTTCTTTAAGTTCGTAAATTAATTCCAATGAAGAAAATAGATTTGTATGTATTACTCCATTTAATGCTGAATTTTCAATAGATTGGAGGATTTAAGTATACCAGACGAATTGGGTCAGAAAAACTGTTAATCTTGTAGTTTGCTCCAGGAATTATTAAACCACGAAGTCGCCGGTTTGGGATATCAATAGTTCTATGACTCAATCCCAGGATTCATAAATAGAATCAGTTGTGTATTATGGGTGGGGGGCGAGGGGGCCCAGGCCCCTCCCCAAATGAAAAAAAGTAATTATTAAAAATTGTTATTTTTGACATGGAATATGTCTTATGGTTGGGGAATGGGGATAATTCCAAAAATTTGACACGACACCGATATCATGAAGTCATGAATGAAACTGTCGCTTATGCGATAATTTAAAATAAAAGTATAGTGTGTTGAATGCGTTAGTATTTTGTCAATTATTAATGATTATGTAACACAATTTATTATTTAAGTTATATAAATAAAACAAATATTGGTTGTTAGTTGTTTACGATTTCGGCAGACGAAAACTATTAGTATATGTAATTTTAGCTCATGACTTCTAGAATTAAATTAATAACTGAAGTGGTGAGATAGTAATAATATAGGTAGTCAGTGGCATAGGTTAGGTATTAACTATTAATTATATGCATTGTATTAGTATTGATTGTATTCTAGTTTAATTTTGAGTGTCTCTAATAAAATATTGTTTATAAAAATGTAGTTATTACTTTTTTTTATGTTAAAATTCATTAAAAAAATGATTGATTTTCTTATTACTCTGATGGTCTAAAGAGAGTTGAAAAATCTTGTAGTATTCAAGCAATTTTTGTCCAAATAGTGTGTCTCCATCCTCCTTTCCCCAAAGAAATCCAAATATATAATCGGCCCCCTCCGAAATAAAAACCTATATACGCCACTGAAGGGAATTAAAATTGGATACCATCTTATGCAAGAATGGAAACGTGTATTATATAAAATCTGTACAAACGCTTGTTAATACAGAATTTTATTTTTTCTTTAACTGAACACAGATTTTGCTCGTCTGACTAAAGAAATTCTGAATTAGCTGATATTTCATATAGTATGTAACGATAACATAAATGACAAAATCCCAAGTCGCAAAAAGATACAAAGTGGATCCATTTATTCAAAGTTTTATTAACCGACTGAATTGTTAAATGAGTTGACTTGAGAATTTCCTTCTGAGCATCTGACCTTTCCAGACCGCATAATCACTGCGATTCTTAGACAAAACTTAGTTTTCAATTATTAAATTTCCTCAAGAGGTTTTTAAGCAATCGATCACATTTATTTTTTTTAATATAGTCGCATTTGGAGATTCTGCAGTTGTCTCTACTACTACTAAAGGTCTTTATCATTTAGGTACCAGATTGCCTTTATTTGCTTTTTCTTTTACTATGACTCTATTACCTTCTTGATTTCTTGAGGCAAAGTTGTTTAATTATAACAATCTTGCGATTTCATTTTGAATTTTATCTGTTGTCCAGTTAAAATATGATGAATTTCTTGCATAAGTCGTTTCAATTGTTACGTACCGTGTTATTTTACACATATATATTATACGGAGAGGTGATGTGTATACCGATGGGATAATATATTCAAACAGTGTAGCACCAACGGATAGGGCGAACACCTGCACATCGTGATATTTAATATAATGAATAAGACATGATCACACGTCCTGGACTTCTCAGAAATGATGAGTAAACGATAGTGTTAACATTGTACTATTTAATATGACAATCAAGACTTGATCACACGTCTTGTAATTCTTAGAACCGATGAAATCGCAGGAAAGGCACCCAACTGAATAATAGAGAGCTCCTTTAGGTCATCGGAAGTCACCACCTCCTCAGTCACCACTCTTGACGGTTAACCATATATAAGGGAGACCAGGGCAAGGTTAGGGATATTCGAGACGCTCAGAGGCAGGTCGTAACACCACTCACAGTCTCGTCTATCAGTATTTCAGAGGCAGGTCGTAACACCACTCACACCATCTTGTGCTTATAAAATTGTATTCTTGTACGAGTTAATTGTATTAAATAAAGACTTAATCTTTTAACTTGCAAACATTAGTATTTCTATTTCTACGTTGATATATGAATCGACGTTGACATAAGGGACGCAACACAATTTATATTGATATTCCTGGTAGTTGTACTGGGGTTCTGAATTACGACTTAGCGAATTATACAACTACCATTACCATTATCATAATATAAATCACGATGAAATTATGATCTGGGATTAAAAAAATTTTAGTAACAGAATTGTACATTTTTATACAATTTGTTTAATTTTCGGTTTTCTAAATTAACTGATTAACTATAATATTTTTAATTAATTAGTCGAAATACGGTTGAAAATTATTTCGGTACTTTAAAAATTATCAAACTTAGATTTTCTGGAATAAAATTTCAACAGCAATACGTAACCGAACGAAGTACACCGATATGCAG